>NC_044996.1:77648008-77705977 GCF_008728515.1 Papio anubis | reverse complement strand
GCCCAGACTGTTTGTTCCCCAAAGAAGACCACCAGAGTCCAGAGTCAAAGCCAAGCAGCAAGGATCTTTACTACAAGTTCGAACCTGGTCCCTCCATTCTACAGTATACAAGAGGGCCCCGAACAATGCGAGCGTTTGCTTTTTATAGCCCGAGAGTTACAGGGGAACAAAGGAATTCTTTTGATTCCCGCGCTTTCAGTAAAACCTTGAACGGCCATCTCCTTATCGGAGACTTTCCAGGTGGTGTTTGTACTGGGCTCAGGGAGTTTGAGAGATATATGGCAATATGTGGTGGGATGGGAGGATGGGATGTGTTTGTACTGGGCTCAGGGAGTTTTAGCCCGGGGCTGAGGAATGTGCCCAGCTCCTTTCAGTTTCAGCACCCCTTGGGTAAGATCCAGTGTTGTGCTGGCTTCAGGTATGAACAAGTGCAGTCTCAGGGATGGTGGCCACAGGAGTGCTTGCATCACCATACCCCCATCTCCAGGCAACTCAGCTCAGAGACAGAGACTGTTTGTGAGAAAGTAAGGACAAAAATCAAGAGTTCCTTTCTGGTCATCTAGAAAATTCTTCCAGATTTTATTTAAGACCACCAAGGTGGTACCTCTATGAGTCTGCAAAAACCACAGAAATATTGGGCTTGGGGTCCAGTCTCTTAAAATACTTGTAAAGCCTCCTCAAGAAAAGCAGAAGCAAATAAGCCCAGACTGTGAAGACTACAATAAATACCTAACTCATCAACGTTCAGACACCAGTGAACATCTACAAGCAGCAAGATCATCCAGGAAAACATGAGCTCATCAAACGAACTAAATAAGACACCAGGACAATTCCTAGAGAAACAGTGATATGTGATCTTTCAGACAGAGAGTTCAGAATAGCTGTTTTGAGGAAACTTAAAGAAATTCAAGGTAACATAGAGAAGGAATTCAGAATTCTACCAGATAAACAACAAAGAGATTAAAATAGGTAAAAAAGAATCAAGCAGAAATTCTAGAGTTGAAAAATGAAATTGACATACTGAAGAATGCATCAGAGTCACTTAGCAGAATTGATCAAGTACAAGAAAGAATTAGTGAGCTTGAAGACAGACCATTTGACAATACACAGTAGACAAAAGAAAAAAGAATGAAAAACAATGAAGCATACCTACAATATCTAGAAAACAGCCTCAACAGGGCAAATCTAAGAGCTATTGCCTTTAGATGGGGGATAGAGGAAGAGATAGAGGTAGAAATTTTATTCAGAGGGATAATATCAGAGAACTTCCCAAACCTACAGAAATATATCAGCATTCAAGTACAAGAAGGTTATAGAACACTCAGCAGATTTAAGCCAAAGAAGACTACCTCAAGGCATCTAATAATCAGACTCCCAAAGGTCAAGGATAAAGAAAGGATCCTAAAAGCAGCAAGAGAAAAGAAACAAATAACATACTGTGGAACTCCAATACCTGTGGCAGCAGTCTTTTCGGTGGAAACCTTACATGTCAGGAGAGAGTGGCATGACATATTTAAAGGGTTAAAGGAAACATATTTTACCCTAGAAGAGTATTTCTGGTGAAAATATCCTTCAAGCATGAAGGAGAAATAAAGACTTTCCCAGAGAAACAAAAGCTGAGGCATTTCAACACCAGACCTGTCCTACAACAAATGCTACAGGGAGTTCTTCAATCTCAAAGAAAAGGATGTCAATGAGCAAAAAGAAGTTGTCTGAAGGTACAAAACTCACTGGTAATAATAAGTACACAGAAAAACACAGAATATTATAATAATATAATTATGGTATTTTAACTATCCTTATAAGTAGAAAGATGAAATGATGAACCAATCAAAAATATCTACACTACAACAACTTTTCAAGACATAGACAGTACAACAGGACACAAAGAGAAACAAAAAAAGTTTAAAAGTGGAAAGGATGAAGTTTAAGCATAGACCTTTTATTAGTTTTCTTTTTTTTTTTTTTTTTCTTTTTTTGAGACGGAGTTTCACTCTTGTTGCCCAGGCTGGAGTGCAATGGTGCGATCTTGGCTCACCACAACCTCCGCCTCCCGGGTTCAAGCAATTCTCCTGCCTCAGCCTCCCGAGTAGCTGGGCTTACAGGCATGCACCACCACACCTGGCTAATTTTGTATTTTCAGTAGAGATGGGGTTTCTCCATGTTGGTCAGACTCCTGACCTCAGGTGATCCACCTGCCTCGGCCTCCCAAAGTGCTGGGATTACAGGCATAAGCCACCGCACCTGGCCTTATTAGTTTTCTTTTTGTGTGTTTGTTTGTTTATGTAATCAGTGTTAAGTTGTTATCAGTTGAAAACAATGGGTTATAAGATCGTATTTGCAAGCCTCTCAGTAACCTCAAATCAAAAAACATTCAATGGATACACACAAAATAAAAGGCAAGCAATTAAATCATACCACCAGAGAAAATCACCTTTACTAAAAGGAATGGAAGGGAAGTAGGAAGAGAAGACCACAAAACAACCAGAAATCAAGAAACAAATGACAGAAATAAATCACTACCTATGAATAATACCAGTGAATGTAAATGGACTAAACTGTCCAATCAAAAGATATAAAATAGCTGAATGGATGAAAATACAAGACCCCATGATCCATTGCCTACAAGAAACATATTTCACCTGTAGAGATACACATGGACTGAAAATAAAGGGATGAAAAAAGGTATTTCATGCCAATGGAAACAAAAAAGAAGAGAAATAGCTATAAACACTCTAAGAAGAGACAAAAAAGGTCATTATATAATGATAAAGGGTTCAATCCAGTGACAGGATATAACAATTGTAAATATATATGCAACAAACACTGGAACACACATATATAAAGCAAATATTATTAGAGCTAAAGAGAGAAATAGACCTCAATACAATAATAGCTGGAGACTTCAACACTCTACTTTCAGCATTAGGCAGATCTTCCAGACAATCAACAAAGAAACATGGAACTTAATCTGCACTATAGAACGAATGGACCTAATAGATATTACAGAACATTTCATCCAAAGGCTGCAGAATACATATTATTCTCAGCACATGGATCATTCTCAGGGATAGACCATATGTTAGGTCACAAAACAACTCTTAAAGCATTCAAAAATTAAAATAATCTCAAGCATCTTCTCTCACCACAATGGAATAAAACAAGAAATTAAGAACAAAAGAAATTTTGGAAACTATACAAACACATGGAAACTAAACAATGTTTTTCCTAAGGACCGGTGAGTCAATGAAGAAATTATAAGAAGGAAATTGAAAATTTTCTTAACGCAAATGATAATGGAAACACAACATACCAAAACATGTGGGACACAATGAAAACAGTACTCAGAGGGAATTTTATAGCTATAAGTGCCTACCTCAAAAAAGAAAAACAACTTCAAATGAACAACCTAACAATGCATCTTAGAGAACTAAAAAAGCAAGAGCAAACCAAACCCAACATTAGAAGGAAGAAATAATGATCAAAGATAAATGAAAATTAAGAAAACAATACAAAAGATCAATGAAACCAAACCTGTTTTTTTTTTATTTTGTTTTTGTTTTGTTTTGTTTCGTTTCGTTTTGAGAAGATAAAATTGACAAACTGTAAGCCAGACTAATAAAAAAAGAGAGAAGGTCCAAATAAATAAAATCAGAGATGAAAATGGAGATCCTTTACAGAAATGTAAAGGATCACTAGTGGCTACTATCAGCAACTATATGCTAATAAACTGGAAAATCTAGAAGAAATAAATAAATTTTGAGACACATACAACCTACCATGTTTGAACCAGGAAAAAATTCAAAACCTGAACAGACCAATTACAAGTAATGAGATCAAAACCATAATAAAAATTCTCTTAGTAAAGCCCAGGAACTGATGGCTTCACTGGGGGATTATTCCAAGTATTTAAAGAGGAACTAATACCAATCCTACTCAAACTATCTGGAAAAATAGAGGAGGAGGGAAACTCATTCTATGAGGCCAGCATTACTGTAATAACCAAACCAGACAAAGATACAACAAAAAAAGAAAACTACAGGCCAATATCTCTGATGAATATTGCTGTAAAAGTCCTCGTTAAAATACTAGCAAACTGAATTCACAATACATTAGAACGATCATTCATTGTGACCAAATGGAATTTATCCCAGGGATACAAGGATGGTTCAGCATACACAAATCAATATAATACATCATATGAATGGAATGTAGCACAAAAACCATATGATCATTTCAGTTGATACTGAAAAAGCATTTGCTAAAATTCAAAATTCCTTCATGATAAAAATTCTCAAAAAACTAGGATAGAAGGAACATATCTCGATAAAATAAAAGCCATATATGACAGACCACAGCTAGTATTATAATGAATGGGATAAAACTGAAAGTCTTTCCTTCAAGATTGGAAAAAAAAAAAAGAATGCTGACTGTCTGTCTCCACTATTCTTTAACATACTAGTGGAAGTCCTAGCTAGAGAAAGATATAAAAGGCATTCAAATTGGAAAGGAAGAAGTCAAAGGATCCTTGTTTGCAGATGATATAATCTTATATATGAAAAAAAAGATTCCACCAAAAAACTATCAGAACTGATAAACAAATTCAGTAAAGTTGGATGATACCAAATCAACATGCAAAAATCAGTAGCATTTCTACCTACCAAGAGTGAATAATCTGAAAAAGGAATAAAAAAGTAATCTCTTTTGTAATAGCCACAAATAAAATCAAATACCTAGGAATTAATTTAACCAAAGAAGTGAACGATCTCTACAATGAAAAATACAAAATGGTGATGAAAAAAATTGAAGAGGACACCAAAAAATGGAAAGATATTCCATGTTCATGGATTGGAAGAATCAATATTGTTAAAATGTTTGTAGTACCCAAAGCAATCTGTAGATTCAATGCAATCCTTATTAAAATACCAGTGACATTTTTCACAGAAATCTTTTTAAAACCTAAAGTTTATTTGGAACCACAAAAGTCTCAGAATAGCCAAGGCTGTCTGGAGCAAAAAGGACAAAACTGAAGGAATCACATTACCTGACTTCTTCAAGTTATACTATAGAGCTATGGTAACCAAAACAGCAAGGTACTGGCATAAAAACAGATGTATTGATCAATGGAACAGAATAGAGAACCCAGAAATAAATCCATACACCTATGGTGAGCTTGTGTTCGACAAAGATGCCAAGAACATACAGTGGAGAAGGGACTGTCTTTTCAATGAATGGTGCTGGGAAAACTGGATATCCATATGCAGAAGAATGAAACTTGATCCCCATCTCTCACCATATACTAAAATGAATCAAAATGGATTAAAGACTTAAATCTTAGACCTCGAACTATGAAACTACTACAAGAAAACATTGGAGAAACTCTCCAGGACATTGGTCTGGGCAAAAATTTCTTGAGTAATACCCCACAAGCATAAGTAACCAAAGCAAAAGTGGACAAAGGGGATCACATCAAGTTAAAAAGATTCTGCACAGCAAAGGAAACAATCAACAAAGTGAAGAGACAACTCACAGATTAGGAGAAAATATTTGCAAACTACCCATCTGACAAGGGATAAATAACCAGAATATATAAGAAGCTCAAACAACTCCATAGAAAAAAAAAATCTAATAATCGGATTTAAAAACTGACAAAAGATGTGAACAGATATTCTAAAAAGAAGAAATATAAATGGCAAACAGGAATATGAAAAGGTGCTCAACATCATTGATCATGAGAGAAGTGCAAATCAAAGGTACAATGAGAAGATATCTCACCCCAGTTAAAATGGCTTTTATCCAAAAGACAGGCAATAACAAATGCGGGTAAGAATGTGGAGAAAAGGGAACTCTCCTACACTGTTGTGGAAATGTAAATTAGTACAAGTGCTATGGAGAACAGTTTGGAGGTTCCTCAAAAAAATGAAAATAGGGCTATGATATGATCCAGCAATCCCACTGCTGGGTATATACCCTAAAGAAAATCAGTATATCAACGTGATATCTGCACTCCCACGTTTGTTGCAGCACTGTTCACAATAGCCAAGATTAGGAAGCATCCTAAGTGTCTATCAGCAGATGAATGGAGAAAGAAAATGTGGTACATATACACAATGAAGTACTATTCAACCATAAAGAAGAATGAGATCCTGTCATTTGCAACAACGTAGATGGAATTGGAGGTCATTTTGTTAAGTGAAATCAACTAAGCACAGAAGTACAAACATTGCATGTTCTGTCACTTGTTTGTGGGATCTAATAATCAAAACGATTGAACTCATGGACATAATTGCACGTTTAAAAAATAAGAGTATAATTGGATTGTTTGTAACACAAAGGATAAATGCTCGAGTGGATGGGTACCCCATTTATCATGATATGATTATGAATAATAATTGATATTGCATGCATGTATCAACATATTTCATGTACCCCATAAACGTACGTACCTACTATGTACCCACAAAAATTAAAAAAAAAATTAAAAACTTGGAATGTGTAGAAGAATGGAGGAAAATTAATTTGTCCTGCTTAGACCTATTATGTATTGCCTTTTCTAGATAATTGTGCAAGGTGTATTCCCAGCATGTGCAGGTGTTGTCAGTCATGAGTGCTTTAGTTTTAGATGCAAAGCAGCAAATGTGGCCCCTAATAAGGATTGTTGACTGCTGATTCCATAGCACAAATGAGCAAAGAAGAGATTAGATAAGGGAAGATTTCAGAGGCTGTGGTAAAAATGAAATTTTCTTTTCTTTTTTAAGGCTAGGATGACAAAACCTCAAAGTAACACTACTTTCAAGCAGTGACTTGTTGCCCTGAGTGATTTCAACTTAATGTATTGTTTCACAGTTGCCTGGTAGGCAAAAGGACCACTAAAACCAGAAGCAATCATAGGCTATTTTATCAGTAAGATAGAGCATATTACTATTACTTGAAGTCTGCTGTTTTTGAGAAGGCATCCTATGCCAAGAAGCAAGGGACTGACCTGAGTTTGCACAGCAAGTTGGTAACATTCATTTTATGACAATACCAACCTAGACTTCTACTTTTTTCTTATTGAAACCTTGGATAGGTTGATCAATTTTATGGTTAATTATATGATAATCAGCATGAATATTTTAACTTTTACTGGATAGCTGTAGCACAGCAATAGAGTTGGAGTCTTTGAAGTGTTGTAGTACTTGGAACTTTATGTAGTGTGTATTCCTACAACTGCTCTATTATTTGTTCCAACATAATACTCCAAATACCTTCCACTGCAGTTTAAGCCCTGTTTTCTTTTCCAATTCTCCTTGGAGATTATTTGCTCATCATACTCCCTCCTCTTTTCCTTTTGTCTCTTCCTAAACAAATGAACAGCCTTTCCAATTAAATAATGATTTTTCTCTCTACAAACCCAACCATCCACCTTCTTTCTCTTCTTCATGCTGAAAGATGCTAGTAATTTAGGCCCATCTCCATCCCTTGTTTCCATTATCTTTGTAGTTTGCTTTCTCTCTTCTTAACACCTTATTGATGTGGTATGGGGCATGCTATTTTTTCCACTACATAATTAAGAAACTATATGCACCAATTTTATGGAACATCTGTTTTCATCTGGCTCCTGTGCTCGCCACCCATGAAGGCAACAAGACAAAATTACCTTGGGAATCACTTTTCTTTCTCACAGGGATGGGGTGTGTTGGAGAGGGGTCTTTTCTGATTTGTTTCTGCTTTATATCCAGTGGTGTACTAGAATTGGTTTGCCTTGGCTTTTGACAACTAATTGTACACATCTCTTCCCAATTTCAAGTTCATGTTTAGTGATTGGTAGCTTGAAATTGACCATGGTGGAACTGTTTAATCCATGGAAATCAGCAAAGCTAACAAATAAGAGCTCCCCACCCATCAGGCTTATTGTTAAACATTTATCAGCATATTATTGCCTGTTTCAAAATCAGTCTTGATAAGAAAGTCTATCTTAAGTACCTGTCCAGTTGAGTCAACTAGGCAAGAACCTGGGCAATGAAACTAAGGCATCATGGTAGATCAGAGGAATAATATATCTGTTTTGGTTCTATGCTTCTGAGTTCTCGATCCAAGAATACTTATTTACCCTACCTAGGGGATGAAATGACCCAACAACTGGAATGGAGTTGGGCACACCTGTTGGAGCTTGACATTAGCCGTGGGAATTAGAAGATGGTAGTGAGGTGGAAATCAGGACTGATTGTACCATTCAGGAGCCAGATTCTCTTGTTACATATTTCACTCCCTTGTTGATTCATCAAGCAACTTGCTGGTAGAGGTTGGTAGATCTGACCCTTCACAAGAACTGGGTATGAAATATGCAAACTAGTATTTACCTCAGCTTTAGTGCTGATAGGCTTGGGGGTCATTTAGGTTGTCTGAGCCTCAGTTGTTCTTGTCAATGAAGGGGAAAAGATAGAGTGGACATTAATTTGCATTTACGTAAAAGTGATTACTTATAATCAGTGGGTAGATAAGTAGAAGGTATACTCTGTAGTGGCAAAGATGTGACTTAGCTTTCTTGGCAAATAAGTCCCTGGAGGTCAAGGTCTGTGTCTTTGACTAATTTTATACTGTGCCATATTTGGAGAGGGATTTGTATTATTATTAAGTATATTTCAAGAGGAATCAATCCTCCCAACAATAAATTTAATATTAGAATCATAACACTTCAGAATTGAAAGGAACCCTTAGAAATTCATCTAGTCCAATATCCTTTAGTTTAAAACATGCATGGCTGTAAAAATCAACTCAAAATGCAATAAAGACCTAAACGTAAGCCTGAAACTATAAAATTACTAGAATAAAACACAGGGGGAAACTACAATACAGTGGTCTGGGCAGTAATTTTTTGGATTTGACCCCAAAAGTGCAGACAACAAAAGAAAAAAGGATAAAGGGGATTGTATCAAACTAAAAACTTTCTTCACAGCAAAGGTCACAATTAACAGTGTGAAGAAACAACCTACAGATTGGGAGAAAATATGTGTAAGCCATACATTCGATAAGGGGTTATTATCCAAAATATATAAGGAACTCAGACAACTTAGTAGCCAGGAAACAAATGACCCAATTAAAAAATGGACAAGAAACAATGCATCTGACAAATGTCTAATGTCCAGAATCTATAAGGAACTTCAACAAATTTACAAGAAGAAAACAACCTCATTAAAAAGTGGGCAAAGTGTGTGAACAGACACTTTTCAAAAGAAGACATACATGTGGCCAGCAATCATATGAAAAAAAGCTCAATATCACTGATAATTAGAGAAATGTAAATCAAAACCACAGTGAGATGCCATTTCATGCTAGTCAGAATGGCTATTACTAAAAAGCCAAAAAATAACAGATGCTGGCAAAATTGTAGAGAAAAAGGAACATTTATACACTGTTGGTGGGAGTGTAAATTAATTCAATCATTGTAAAAAACAGTGTGGCAATTCCTCAAAGAGCTGAAAATAGAACTACCATTCCAGCCAGCAATCCCATTACTGGGTATATGCCCAAAGGAATATAAATTATTCTATTATAAATACACATGTACACCTATCTTCATTGTAGCACTGTTCACAATAGCAAAGACGTGGGATTTGCCTAAATGCCTATCAGTGGCAGATAGGATAAAGGAAATGTGGTACATATACACCATGGAATACTATGCAGCCATAATAAAGAACAAGATCATGGCCGGGTATGGTGGCTCACACCTGTAATCCCAGCACTTTGGGAGGCCAAGGCTGGCAGATCAGGAGGTCAGGTGTTCGAGACCAGCCTGGCCAACATGGCAAAACATCATCTCTACTAAAAATACAAAAATTAGCCAGGCATGATGGTGGGTGCCTGTAATCCCAGCTACTCTGGAAGTTGAAGCAGGAGAATCACTTGAACCTGGGAGGCGGAGGTTGCAATGAGCTGAGATCATGCCATTGCACTTCAGCCTGGGTGACAAGAGCAAGACTCTGTCTCAAAAAACAAACAAACAAACAAACAAGATCATGTGCTTTTCAGGAACATGGTTGCTGCAGGCCATTATCCTTACCAAACTAATGCAGGAACAGAAAACCAAATACTACTTGTTCTCACTGATAAGTGGCAGCTACATGATGCAAACACATGGACACAAAGAGGAACAACAGACACTGAAGCCTACCAGATGGTGGGGAATGGGAGGAGGGAGAGGATCAGGAGAAATAACTAATGGGTACTAGGTTTAATACCTGGGTGATGAAATAAACTGTACAACAAACCCCCATGACACGAGTTTATCTATTTAATAAACCTGCACATGTACCCCTGAACTTAAGTAAAAATTTTTTTTAATGGGCAAGGGACCTGAATAGACAGTTCTCAAAAGGACTTGTAAAAATGGCCAACAGAAAAAATATGAAAAAATGCTCAATATTGCTAATTGCTAGGGAAATGCAAATTAAAACAACAGTGAAATATTACCTCATATTTATCAAAATAGCTATTATCCAAAAGATGAAAGTTAACAAGTACTGGTGAGGATGTGAAGAAAAGGGAACCCTTGTATACTGTTGATAGGAATGTAAATTAGTACAGCCATTATGGGAAGCTAAACAGAGATTCCTTTAAAAACTAGACTGGGCGTGGTGACTCACACCTGTAATCCCAGCACTTTCCGAGGCAGGCAGATCACGAGGTCAGGAGATCGAGACCATCCTGGCTAACACTGTGAAACTGTCTCTACTGAAAATACAAAAAAGTTAGCGGGGCATAGTGGCGGGCTCCTGTAGTCCCAGCTGCTGGGGAGGCTGAGGCAGGAGAATGGCGTGAATCTGGGAGGCAGGGCTTGCAGTGAGCCGAGATCGTGCCACTGCACTCCAGCCTGGGTGACAGAGCGAGACTCTGTCTCAAAAAAAAAAAAAAAAAAAAAAAAAAAAAAAAAACTAAACTAAAAGCAGAATAACCATATGATCCATCAATCCCACTTCTGGGTATTTACCCAAAATATTTGAAGACAGTTTGTCAAAGAAATGTCTACACTCCCATGTTCATTGCCAAGTTGTAGAATCAGCCTAAGTGTCCATCAAGTAATAAATGGCTAAAGAAAATGTGGTATATATACACAATGGAATGCTATTCAGTCTTTAAAAAGAAGGAACTGCTGTCATTTGCAGTGACATAGATGAACCTGGAGTTATGCTAAGTGAAAGAAGCCGGGCACAGAAAGACAAATACCGCATGTTTTCACTTGTGGAATCTAAAACAATCAAACTCATGGAATCAGATGGTAGATGGTGGTTACACAGACTGGGACTTGTGGGGAATGGGGAGATGATAGTCAAAAGATACAAAGTCTCAGATAAGAGAAATACAAGTCTCTTTGAGATCTATTGCATATCATGGTGATTATAGTTAATAATAATATACTGTGCATTTCAAAATTGCTAAGAGACATACATCTTAGTTTTTATTGTTCCTTGGAGAGCTGTTGCATCTTGAACAGAACACTTCTTTCATACTGAATATAGAAACTTGCCCTGGGACTTGAATGGTATGAGGACCAACTGGAGGGGAAGCAATTAAACTTTGGTCGAGAAGACTGAATATTTCTCTAGATAATTCAAATATAGTCTCTGAAATATAACTCTAAATGTATACAGTTGATATAAGTGGGTTTTCCTTTGATTTTTAATTTTGGAATAATTTAGGACTTACAGAAAATTTGCAAGAATAAATTGTAAAATGAACTCCTGTATACACCTTCCCCAGATTTTCCAGATGTTAACGTTTTTTACATTTACTTTATCCTTCTCTCCCCCATCTATTTTCTCATTCATAGTCTTACACGGTGTTCATTTTGCCCTACTCTCCTATCTATCTATCTATCTATCTATCTATCTATCTATCTATCTATCTATCTATCTTTATCTCTGTGTCTTTCTGCTTCTCTCTTTCTCTCCTCTTTTTTCCTAAAGCATTTGAGAACAAATACATAGTGTCCCGAAAACTACAGTGTGTATTTCCTAAAAACAAGATAATTCTCTTTCATAACAACAGTACTACAATCGAAATTTGGAATTCCATCAATTGTCACAGTTATGTTTTTATAGAAAATGAAAAGCTCAAATCGTGTTTAGCATTCAGTTGTCACCATGTTTTAGTGCCCTTTAACTCAGAATAGTTCCTCAGTCTGTCTTTTAAGGCATTGACTTTTTTGAAGAGTATAGACTAGTTATTTTTAGGAGCTTTATTAAGATATAATTAGCATGCTATACAATTCACTCATTTAAGGCATTTAAGGCATACAGTTCATTGTTCTTCAGTATATTTTCAGGACTGTACAACCATCACCACAATCTAATTTTAGAATAATTTTGTCCTTGATAAAAGAAAATAATTACTCATTAGCAGTTACTCCCCACCATTTCTGATCCTAGGTAACCACTAATTTACTTTCTGTTTTTATATATTTGCCTATTATGGACGTATTTTATAAATGGATCTGTAGCAATATGTGACCTTTTGTGTCTGGCTTCTTTCAGTTGGCATGTTTTCAAAGTTCACCTATGTTATAGTGTATACTTCGTTCCTTTTTACAGTGGAATAATACACCATTGTATGGGTATACTACATTATTTATTCATTCATAATATGAAGAACATTTAGATTTTTAACACATTTTGGCTATTGTGAAAAATGCTGTTATGAACATTCATGTATAAGTGTTTCTGCGGACATATGTTTTCAACTGAGTGGAATTGCTGGGTCACATGGTAACTTTAACTTTATAAGAAATTACCAAACTGTTTTTCTAGAGCAGTTGCACCATTTTACATTCCTACCAATCAGAGGGACCAATTTATCTACATCATCGCCAACATTATTATCTTTTTTATAATAGCCATCATAGTAGGTATGAAGTGGTATCTCATTGTCATTTTTATTTGCATTTCCCTGCTGACCAATGATGTGAAACATCTTTGCGTGTGCATATTGGCCATTTGTGTATCTTCTTTGAAGAAATGTCTGTTCAAACCCTTTGCCTATTTTTAATTGATTTCCTTGACTTTTTTATTGTTGAGTTGTAGATATTCTTTGTATATTCTAGATACATGTTCCTTATCAGATATATGATTTACAAATACCTTCTTACATTATGTGAGTTGTTTCTCCATTTTTGGTGGTGTCTTTTGCAGCACAAAATATTTTACTTTTGGAAATAATTTTCTTAAATAACTTATTGAAACTTCAAAGAAAAAGTTTTTAATTTTGAAGCTCAATTTGTCTAGTTATACAGTTGGTGCTTGTGCTTTTGTTGTCATATCTAAGAAACCATTGTCTAACCAAGATCATGAAGATTTACGTCCATGTTTTCTTCTGAGGGTTTTGTAGTTTTAGCTCTTCCTTTTAGGTCTTTGATTCACTTTGCGTTAATTTTTAAGTATGGTGTGAGGAAGGAGTGCAACTTTATTCTTTTGCATGTGGATATTCGGTTTTCCCAGCACCATTTGTTGAAAAGACTCTTCTTTCCCTCATTGAATGATCTTGGCACTCAAAAAAATCAATTGAGACCTGGTGCAGTGGCTCACTCCTGTAATCCCAACACTGGGAGGCCGAGGCGGAAGGATCGCTTGAGCCAAAGAGTTCCAGACCTGCCTGAGCTACAGGGCAAAACCTTGTCTCTACAAAAAATGCAAAAATTAGCCGGGCGTGGTGGTGCATGCCTGTAGTCCCAGCTACTTGGTAGCCTGAGGTGGGAGGATAGCTCGATCCTGTTAATTAGCTTGATTAAACGAGAGGTCGAGGCTGCAGTGAGCCAGGATTGAACCACGGCATTACAGGCTGGTTGACAGAAATCTTTGCCTCAGAAACACACACACACACACACACACACACACACACACTCTTTTCAATCCCTTTAAATTTTATTAACTTTTTTGTTTTTATTATTCCTCTGTCCTTGCCTCCAGTTAATCTTGCTCCTTAGGTAAAAGGGGGAAAGGGAGGAGATTGAAAACTAATGAATTAAGTTAAGTTTTGATGCAGTCATTATCATTCACTTTCTCTCTGTCCCCTGGTATCTTAGGATACTGAAAATTGTTCATCTATAGGAGTAATGGAAAACCTGATAGTGCTAAAGAATGTCCCATGGCAGAAACAAAGGACTTTTTCCCCTTTCAGGAATCACTAACCCAAAATTCAATCTGAGACAAAATAAAAGTCAAAAAGCCACCTCTTTGAGTTACAGGTTTTTGTGATTTTTTTCCCTCATAAAACCTCCACAGGGACAAACTCACCTGATTTTTAAAATGTAGAACAGGAGTCAAGGTGAGTATAACAAATAATTGAAATGTTCTTTACTTTTATGTTATGTAGTTATGTTATGTTATGTTATGTTATGTTATGTTATGTTATGTTATGTTATGTTATGTTATGTTATGTTAGTTATGTAGTTAGAGGATAGAGAAGAAAAAGAAAAGGGTGAGAGAGAGAAAGAAGATAATGTTGGAAAGCACTGGGAGAGGTATAAGAAGAGCGGGCAGGAAAGGGTCCATCTCAGAAGAGACACAGTTGTTTTCTACTAAAGCATGGAAGATTTTATTTTTTCTGAAGATCAACCTGGACAACATAGTGAGACTCTGTCTCTGCAAAAAAATTTACTTATCTCTTATTTTTTTCCTTCAAAGTTTTATTTTAGGTTGAGGGGACACATGTACAGGTTTGTTACATTGGTAAATTGCATGTTGCTGGGGTTTCGGTTGCCAATTATTTCATGTACTATGTTCACCCAGGTAGTGAACATAGTACTCGACAGGTAGTTTTTCATTGTTCACCCTCCTTCCACCCTATGCCCTCAGGTAGGCCCCAGTGTCCATTGTTCCCTTCTTTATGTCCATGTGTTTAGCTCCCACTTGTAAGTGAGAACATGTGGTATTTGGTTTTGCATTAGGACATTAGGAACAGAAATGTTCCTGCATTAATTTGCTTAAGGTAGTGGCCGCCAGCTGCATCCATGTTGCTGCAAAGGACATGATTTCATTCTTTTTTATGGATGCATAGTATTCCATGATGTACATGTACCACATTTTCTTTATCCAGTCCACCGTCAATGGGCACCTAGGTTGATTCCTTATCTTTGCTAAGTGAATAGTGCTGTCATGAACATACACATGCATGTGTCTTAATGGTAGAACAGTTAATATTCATTTGGGTACATACCTAATGGTGGGATTGCTGGGTCAAATGGTAATTCTGTTTTAAGTTCTTTGAGAAATCATCAGATTGATTTTTCAATGGCTGAACTAATTTGCATTCCCACCAACGATATATAACCATTCCCTTTTCTCCACAACCTTGCCAGCATAGGTTTTTATTATTATTATTATTATACTTTAAGTTCTAGGGTACATGTGCACAATGTGCAGGTTTGATACATAGCTATATATGTGCCATGTTGGTTTGCTGCACCCATCAAGTGGTCATTTACATTAGGTATTTCTCCTAATGCTATCCCTCCTCCAGCCCTCACCCCCCAACAGGCCCCGGTGTGTGATGTTCCCCATCCTGTGTCCAAGTGATCTCATTGTTCAGTTCCCACCTATGAGTGAGAACATGCAGTGTTTGGTTTTCTGTCCTTGTGATAGTTTGCTGAGAATGATGGTTTCCAGCTTCATCCATGTCCCTGCAAAGGACATGAACTCATCCTTTTTCATGGCTGCATAGTATTCCATGGTGTATATGCGCCACATTTTCTTAATCCAGTCTATCATTGATGGACATTTGGGTTGGTTCCAAGTCTTTGCTATTGTGAATAGTGCCACAGTAAACATACGTGTGCATGTGTCTTTATAGTAGCATGATTTATAATCCTTTGGGTATATACCCAGTAATGGGATGGCTGGGTCAAATGGTATTTCTAGTTCTAGATCCTTGAGGGATTGCCACACTGTCTTCCAGAATGGTTGAACTAATTTATACTCCCACCACAGTAAAAGCATTCCTATTTCTCTAAATCCTCTCCAGCATCTGTTGTTTCCTGACTTTTTAATGATTTTCATTCTAACTGGCATGAGATGGTATCTCATTGTGGTTTTGATTTGCATTTCTCTGATGACCCAGTGACAATGAGCATTTTTTCATGTGACTGTTGGCTGCATAGATGTCTTCTTGTGAGAACTGTCTGTTCATATCCTTTGCCCACTTTTTGATGGGGTTGTTTTTTTCTTGTAAATTTGTTTCAGTTCTTTGTAGATTCTGGATATTAGCCCTTTGTCAGATGGGTAGATTGCAGAAATTTTGTCCATTCTGTAGGTTGCCTGTTCACTCTGATGGTAGTTTCTTTTGCTGTGCAGAAGCTCTTCAGTATAATTAGATCTCATTTGTCTATTTTGGCTTTTGTTGCCATTGCTTTTGGTGTTTTAGTCATGAAGTCCTTGCCCATGCCTATGTCCTGAGTGGTATTGCCTATGTTTTCTTCTAGAATTTTTATGGTTTTAGGTCTAACATTTAAGTCTGTAATCCATCTTGAATTAATTTTTGTATAAAGTGTAAGGAAGGGATCCAGTTTCAGCTTTCCACATATGGCTAGCCAGTTTTCCCAACACCATTTATTAAATAGGGAATCCTTTCCCCATTTCTTGTTTTTGTCAGGTTTGTCAAAGATCAGATGGCTGTAGATGTGTGGTGTTATTTCTGAGGACTCTGTTCTGTTCCATTGGTCTATATATATGTTTTCGTACCAGTACCAGCAGCATCAGTTATTTTTTGACTTTTGGATAATCGCCATTCGGACTGGTTTGAGAGGGTATCTCATTGTGGTTTTGATTTGCATTTCTCTAATCATTAGTGATGTTGAGCATTTTTTCGTATGCTTCTTGGCCACATGTATGTCTTCTTTTGAAAAGCATCTCTTCGTGTTCTTTGCCTACTTTTTAATGGGGTTTTTTGCTCATTGATTTAAGTTCCTTATAGATGCTAGATATTAGACCTTTGTCAGATGCATAGTTCGCAAATATTTTATCCCATTGTGTGAGTTGTCTGTTTACTTTGTTAATAGTTTCTTTTGCTATGCAGAAAATCTTCAGTTTAATTAGGTCCCACATGTCAATTTTTGTTTTTGTTATAATTCCTTTTCGAGTCTTCATCATGAAATCTTTGCCAGGGCCTATGTTCAGAATGGTATTTTCTGGATTTTCTTCTAGGGTTTTTATAGTTTTAGGTTTTACATTTAAGTCTTTAATCCATCTTGAGTTGATTTTTGTATATGGTGAAAGGAAGAGGTCCAGTTTTAATCTTCTGCATATGGCTAGCCAGTTAACCCATCGCCATTTTTTGAATAGGGAGTCCTTTCCCCATTGCTTGTTCTTGTTGACTCTGTTGAAGTCAGATGGTTGTAGGTGTGTGGCTTTATTTCTAGGTTCTTTAACCTGATTCATTGGTCTATGTGTCTGTTTTTGTGCCAGTACCATGTTTTGGTTACTGTAACCTTGTATTATGGTTTGAAATCAGGTAGTGTGATACCTCCAGCTTTGTTCTTTTTGCTTAGGATGGCATTGGCTATTTGGGCTCTTTTTTGGTTCCAAATTTTGTAAGTTTTTTTAAATTCTGTGAAAAATGTCATTGGTCGTTTCATAGGAATAGCATTGAATCTGTAAATTACTTTGGGCAGTATAGCCATTTTAACATTATTGAGTCTTCTTATTCATGAGCATGGAATGTTTTTTCTTATTTGTTTATGTCATCTTTGACTTCTTGCAGCAATATTTTGTAATTTTTGTTGTATAGATCTTCAACTGCCTTGGTTAGCTGTATTCCTAAGTATTTTATTAATTTATGGCTACTGAATCATGGCAGATTGAAAGTTAATATTTCTACTGTGTAAGATCACCTAGAAGTAAAGAGAATAAGACTATTATTAGGAAAATGGAATTGTAGGAAGATTAGAGATGCTAGAACTGTTTATCCCAGAGAAGAGAAGACTAGGGGAAGGTGGCATGATTACTGCCTTTATCTGTCTTAAAGCCCTAAAGGAAAAGAGGAAATATACTTCTATTTTATGGCAGAAGCTATAGGGAAACAAAGTTTTTCTCAACATAGGCGAGCAATGGAATGAGATGGTAAGAAGTCTACTTTAGAGCGGGCAAGATGGCAGTAGGAACAGCTCAGTCTCCAGCTCCGGCGCCAGCGACACAGAAGGCCGGTGATTTCTGCATTTTCAACTGAGGTACTGGGTTCATCTCACTGGGAGTGCGGACGATCGGTGCTGAGGTCAGCTGCTGCAGGCCCGACCAGCGAGAGCTGAAAGCAGGCGAGAGCGCCGCCTCACCTGGGAAAGCAAGAGGAAGAATCCCTTTTCTAGCCAGGGAGCTGAGACACACACAACACCTGGAAAATCGGGTAACTCCCACCCAATATTGCGCTTTAAGCAAACAGGCACCTGGAGATCATATCCCACACCTGGCCAGGAGGGTCCCCGCCCACAGAGCCTCCCTCATTGCTAGCACGGCAGTCTGTGATCTACCCGGCAAGGCAGCAGCTAGGCTGGGTGAGGCATCCCGCCATTGCTGAGGCAAGAGTAAGGTAAACAAAGCTGCTGGGAAGCTCCAGCTGGGTGGAGCTCACAGCAACTCAAAGAAGCTCTACCTGTCTCTGTAGACTCCACCTCTGGGACAGGGCACAGCCACACAACAACAACAGCTTCTAACAACAACAAAAACAGCAAAGAGGCTCTCTACAGGCATAAGCGACTCTGTCTGACAGCTTTGGAAGAGGAGCAGTGGATCTCCCAGCCGCAGGAGGTTGAGATCTGAGAAGGGACAGACTGCCTGCTCAAAATTGGATTCCCTGACCCCTGAGTAGCAACTGGGAGACATCCCCCACTAGGGAGCAGTCCTGACACCTTACACCTCACAGGGTGAGTACACCCCTGAGGAGAGGAAGCTTCCAAGCAAAGAATCAGACAGGTACACTCGCTGTTCCAGAAATATTCTATCTTCTGCAGCCTCTGCTGCTGATACCCAGGCAAATAGGGTCTGGAGTGGACCTCAAGCAATCACCAACAGACCTACAGCTGAGGGTCCTGACTGTTAGAAGGAAAACTATCAAGTAGGAAGGACACCTAAAACCCCATCAGTACATCACCATCATCCAAAGACCAGAGGCAGATAAAACCCACAAAGATGGGGAAAAAGCAGGGCAGAGAAAGCTGGAAATTCAAAAATAGGGCGCATCTCCCGGCAAGGAGGAATGCAGCTCATCGCCAGCAACGGATCAAGGTGGGCGGCTTTGTGAGATGAGAGAAAGAAGGCTTCAGTCCATCAAATTTCTCAGAACTAAAGGAGAATTGCGTGCAAGCGCAAAGAAACTAAAACTCTTGAAAAAAGTGGAAAAGTGTGACTAGAGTGATGCAGAGAAGGTCATAAGCGAAATGAAAGAGAGATGAAAACCATGACCACGAGAAATGCGTGACAAATGCACAAGCTTCAGTAACCGACTTCGATCAACTGGAAGAAAGAGTATCAGCGATTGAGGATCAAATGAATGAAATGAAGCGAGAAGAGAAACAAAGAAGAAAAGAAATGAACAAAGCCTGCACAGAGAGTATGGGATTATGTAAAAGACCAAATCTCAGTCTGATTGGGGTGCCTGAAAGTGAGGGAAAATGGAACCAAGTTGGAAAACCTCTTCAGGATATCATCCAGGAGAACTGACAAAGTAGGAGCAGGCCAACATTCAAATCAGGAAATACAGAGAGAGCATACAAAAGATACTCCTCGAGAGTAGCAACTCAAGACACATAATTGCCAAGTTCACAAAGTTGAAATGAAGGAAAAAAAATCATAAGGGCAGCCAGAGAGAAAGGTCGGGTTACCCACAAAGGGGGAAGCCCATCAGACTCACAGCAGATCTCGGCAGAAGCTCTACAAGCCAGAAGAGAGTGGGGCCAATATTCAACATTCTTAAAGAAAAGAATTTTCAGCAGAATTTCATATCCAGTAAACTAAGTTTCATAAATTGAAGGAGAAATAAAATCCTTTACAGATAAACGCGTCTTAGAGATTTTGTCACCACCAGGCCTGCCTTACAAAAGAGACCCTGAAGGAAGCACTCAACATGGAAAAGGAACAACCCGGTACCAGCCATTGCAAAAGAAACATGCCAAAATCATAGAACCATCGAGGGGCTAGGAAGAAACTGCATCAACTAACGAGCAAAATAGCCAGTTAATATCATATTAGCGGGATCAAGTTCACACATAACAATCTTAACCTTAAATGTAAAATGGACTAAATGCTCAATTAAAAGACACAGACTGGCAAACTGGATAAAGAGTCAAGACCCATCAGTCTGCTGTATTCAGGACCCATCTCACATGCAGAGACATGGAGCTCAAAATAAAGGGATGGAGGAAGATTTACCAAACAAATGGAGAACAAAAAAGCGGGGTTGCAATCCTAGTCTCTGATAAAACAGACTTTTAAACCATCAAAGATCAAAAGAGACAAAGAAGGCCATTACATAATGAGTAAGGGATCAATTCAACAGGAAGAGCTAACTATCCTAATATATATGCACCCAATACAGGAGCACCCAAGATTCATAAAGCAAGTCCTTAGAGACTTACAAGAACTTAGACTCCCATACAATAATAATGGGAGACTTCAACCTCCACACTGTCAACATTAGACAGATCAACAAGACAGAAAGTTAACAAGGATATCCAGGGTGAACTCATCTCTGCAGCAAGCAGACCCATGAACATCTGAGGAACTCTCCACCCCAAATCAACAGAATATACATTCTTCTCAGCACCACATAAGTACTTACTCCAAAAAATTGACCATATAATTGGAGTAAAGCACTCCTCAGCAATGTACAAGAACAGAAATTATAACAAACTGTCTCAGACCACAGTGCAATCAAACTAGAACTCCAGGACTATGAAACTCAATCAAAACCGCTCAACTACATTGGAAACTGAACAACCTGCTCCTGAATGGCTACTGGGTACATCCACGAAATGAAGGCAGAAATAAAAGATGTTGAAACCAGCTGGGAACAAAAGATACAACATACCAGAATCTACTGGGACACATTTAAAGCAGTGTGTAGAGGAAATTTATAGCACTAAATGCCCACAAGAGAAAGCAGGAAAGATCAAAAGAATTGACACTCTAACATACTTAATTAAAAAGAACTAGAAACAAGAGCAAACACATTCGAAGCTAGCAGAAGCAAGAAATAATAACTAAGATCAGAGCAGAACTGAAGGAGATAGAGACACAAAAACCTCAAAATCAATGAATCCAGGAGTTGGTTTTTGAAAGGTCAACAAATTGACAGACCACTAACAAGACTAATAAAGAAAGAAAGAGAGAAGAATCAAATCGTATGGTCAAAATGATAAAGGGGATACCACCGACCCACAGAAATACAGAAAACTACCATCAGAGGAATACTATACACACCTCCTTAAAATAGAAACTGGAAAATCTAGAAGAAATGGATAATTTCCTGGACTCTTACTCTTCCAAGACTAAACCAGGAAGAAGTTGAATCCCGAATATAGACCAATAGCAGGCTCTGAAATTGAGGCAATAATTAATAGCCACCAACGAAAAAAGTCAGGACCAGATGGATTCACAGCTGAATTCTACCAGAGGTACAAGGAGGAGCTGGTACCATTCAGCTACCAAACTATTCCAATCAATAGAAAAGAGAATCCTCCCTAGCACTCATTTTGAGGCCAACATCATCCCGATACCAAAGCCTGGCGAGACACAACAAAAAGAGAATATTAGACCAATATCCCTGATGAACATCGATGCATAAATCCTCAATAAAATACTGGCAAACCAGATTCAGCAGCACATCAAAAGCTTATCCACCATGATCAAGTGGAGGCCTGTCCTGGGATGCAAGGCTGGTTCAACATTCATAAAATCAATACAACATAATCCAGCATATAAACAGAACCAAAGACAAGAACCACATGATTATCTCAATAGATGCAGAAAACTTGACAAGAAGGAATTCAACAGCCCTTCATGCACTAAAAGCGGCTCAATAAATTCGGTATTGATGGAGCGTGCCTCAAAATAATAAGAGCTATTTATGACAAACCCACAGCCAATATCATACTGAATGGGCAAAACTGGGAAAAATTCCCTTTGGCTTAACAAGACAGGGATGCCCTCTCTCACCACTCCTATTCAACATGGTGTTGGAAGTTCTGGCTAAGGGCAATTAGGCAGAGAAATCCAGGGGTATTCAGTTGGGAAAAGAAGAATCAAAATTGTCCCTCTTGCAGATGACATGATTGTATATTTAGAAAACCCATTGTCTCAGCCCAAAATCTCCTTAAGCTGATAAGCAACTTCAGCAAAGGAATCTCAGGATACAAAAATTAATGTGCAAAAATCACAAGCATTCTTATACACCAATAACAGACAAACACAGAGCCAAATCATGAATGAACTTCCATTCTGAATTGCTTCAAAGAGAATCAAATGCCTAGGAATCCAACTTACAAGGGATGTAAAGGACCTCTTCAAGGAGAACTACAAACCACTGCTCAGTGAAATAAAGAGGACACAAACAAATGGAAGAACATACCATGCTCATGGATAGGAAAAGAATCAATACTCATTGAAAATGGCCATACTGCCCAAGGTAATTTATAGATTCCATGCCATCCCCATCAAGCTACCAGTGAGCTTTTCTTCACAGAATTGGAAACAACTGCTTTAAAATTTCGCATATGGAACCAAAAGAGCCCATCTCAAGACAATCCTAAGTCAAAGAACAAAGCTGGAGGCATCCATACCTGATTTCAAACTATACTACAAGGCTACAGTAACCAAAGAGCATGGTACTGGTAGCAAAATGAGATATAGACCAATGGAACAGAACAGAGTCTCCTCAGAAATAATACCACACATCTACAACCATCTGATCTTTACGACAAACCTAGAGAAAAACAAAGAAATGGGGAAAGGATTCCCTATTTAATAAATAGTGCTAGGAAAATTGGCTAATATAAGTAGAAAGCTGAAACTGGATCCTTTCCCTTGCTTACTCCTTATCTGAAAAATTAATTCAAGATGGATTAGAGACTTAAATGTTAGACCTAATACCACCAAAATCCTAGAGAAAAACCTAGGTAGTACCATTCAGGACATAGGCATGGGCAAAGACTTCATCATTTTCCTTTCACGGCAGCAAAGCTAAAATTGACAAATGGGATCTAATTAAACTAAAGAGCTTCTGCACAGCAAAAGAAACTACCATCAGAGTGAACAGGCAACCTACAGAATGGGAAAATTTTTGCAATCTACTCATCTGACAAAGGGCTAATATCCAGAACCTACAAAG
This sequence comes from Papio anubis, assembly GCF_008728515.1. Taxonomy (NCBI): domain Eukaryota; kingdom Metazoa; phylum Chordata; class Mammalia; order Primates; family Cercopithecidae; genus Papio; species Papio anubis. Next base: position 77,682,631 of record NC_044996.1, on the reverse strand, counting down.
AACTCAAACAAATTGACAGAAAAAACAAACAACCCCATCAAAAAAGTGGAGGCAAAGGATATGAACAGACATTTCTCAAAGAAGACATTCATACAGCCAACGGGCAATGCTCATCATCACTGGCCATCAGAGAAATGCAAATCAAAACCACAATGAGATACCATCTCACAGTTAGAATGGCGATCATTAAAAAGTCAGGGAAACAACAACAGGTGCTGGAGAGGATGTGGAGAAATAGGAACACTTTTACACTGTTGAGTGGGATTGTAAACTGGATTCAACCATTATAGAAACAGTATGGCGATTCCTCAAGGATCTAGAACTAGATGTACCATATGACCCAGCCATCCCATTACTGAGGATATACCCAAGGATTATAAATTATGCTACTAAAGACACATGCACCGCATTATGTTTATTTATTTTATTCACAATAGCAAAGACTTGGAATCAACCCAAATGTCCATCAGTGACAGATTGGATTAAGAAAATGTGGCACATATACACCATGGAATACTATGCAGCCATAAAAAAGGATGAGTTTGCATCCTTTGTAGGGACATGGATGCAGCTGGAAACCATCATTCTTAGCAAGCTATCACAAAGACAGAAAACCAAACACCATATTATTCTCACTCATAGGTGGAGACTGAACAATGAGATCACTTGGACTCAGGAAGGGGAACATCACACACGGGGCCTATCATGGGGAGGGGGAGGGAGGGATTGCATTGGGAGTTATACCTGATGTGAATGACGAGTTGATGGGTGCAGCAGACCAACATGGCACAAGTATACATATGTAACAAACCTGCACGTTATGCACATGTACCCTACAACTTAAAGTATAATAATAATAAATAAATTTAAAAAAAAAAAAAAAGTCTACTTTCAGGAGGCAAGGATCATAGTCTTCACTAAAGTTACTTTAACATCTGATCAAACTTTACTTTAGATGATTAGTTTAGATGATTATTAAGGTCTTCCTGGCCGTTTAGTACATGGACTGTATTTAAAGAACTTTCGTGTATTTTTTTCACTATTCATAAATGATGGTTTGGAAAGTGTTTGTTGCCTTGCCTTAGTCTTCCGGAAGACGGGTCGTGATTGTGCAGTTTGTGCGATGGCTAGTGTAGAATGAGCCTCCTTCGATAGGAACTGGCAGTTTAAGACTTAGGCCATGGCATTAATGCTATAGTAACCTTCCATTCTTGTCGGGCTCTTTGAAGTAGCTAAAGACCAACGGCATAAAATTACCAAATTCAATTCAAGAATTGAATTTCTGTTTAGCTTGCTATTCCCATAGTAATTATTCATTTCACATAGGTCTTTTGTCTAGGTTTGAAGCCTTACTTAAAAAAAAAATCTGAATCTCTCGAGTCCTTTTATTTCACACCAGTGAACTTTCATATTCTCATAGTGCAAACGAAGACAAAATAGGATAAGTAGATGAATAAGAATCAATAGTATAAATGGAGAAATCTGATTTCAAATTGGACTTTCAAGTGTATTAAAATGCATTGTGTAAGAAATCTATGTAAGATGCTTCTTAATATGTTAGTGCTCACAGATTATAACATGGTTTAAGTTATTGGAAAAGTTTAATAGATCACGACAGATGGTATACTATCTCAGACCCATTTTCCTGCCAAGTCCTCAGCTGCTGAAGAAAAGGAGTTACTTGTGATAGGGATATTTTCCTGTCATCCCTTCATACAAAAGTAAGAAATTTCAGGGTTAAGGATAACTCATTCAGGAATCTATGTTTACTGATGAGATTTTAAAGGAAGTCATGTCATGTGAAGGGGATGCACTTAAGCATAAGGATTATCGAAAACCATTAAAATGTTAATCTAACTTTTAAAAGCAATGCTTTTTATCTCTGAGTGTAAAGAGAGTGTTTGCTTATTCATTAGCTGTTCATTCTAAATAGAATAAATCACTTAAGAATTAAAAAAGAAGCAACTCATCTTTTTAAATCTATAAAGGAAATGATTGAATAAATTAACTACAAAAGCCAATATTTTCATCTCTTTTTATATTTACTGGGCTTCAATTTTTTATTTAGAGACTTACCTTGGATTCTTAATATTCAAAGATGTGTTAATTTAATCTAATGCATAATTTTGCTGTAAATAAAAATAGCATAATTTTGCATTATTTTTGATGACAGGAATATTCCCAGTATAAATTTGTGAGGATCTGTCCACTTGGGAAGACTCAACTTACACAAAAAGGAAAACAATATAAAGTAACTAAGATATATGAGATTCAAAGGTCGCACGTACTCTGGAGTTTAAAGAAACAAAGAGGTTGTTGTGAGCTAGGTTAATGGAGAAAACTTTTTGAGAAACATAGTATTTGAACAAGATAGTAAAGGAAGACTAGTGCTTAAGGAAAAGAATGGAATTCCCTATGTAGTTAATAAGCAGTGTTAAGATGCAGACAGAAATGGAAATAGTGTCATATGGGGGAAACAGTAAGTGAATCAGTTTGTTAGAGAATAAGAATTCCTATTAAAAAGTAGTTGTAGGCCAGGCACGGTGGCTCACGCCTGTAATCTCAGCACTTTGGGACGCCGAGGCGGGCGGATCACGAGCTCAGGAGATCGAGACCATCCTGGCTAACATGGTGAAACCCCATCTCTACTAAAGATACAAAAAATTAGCTAGGCGTGGTGGCATGTGCCTGTAATCCCAGCTACTTGGGAGGCTGATGCAGGAGAATGGCTTGAACCCGGGAGGTAGAGCTTGCAGTGAGCCAAGATTGCGCCACTGCACTCCAGCCTGGGCAACAGAGCGAGACTCCGTCTCAAAAAAAAAAAAAAGTAATTGTAGAAAATGTTAAAATATACTAGGGTCAGATAATGAAGTGCCTTAATGCAAGTAGGCAGTAAGAACCACTGGTTTTTTAATAGGGGAATGAGGACATGTGGAAAGGGATATTTTTCAAGAGAGAATTCTGCTGGCAGTGTGGAAAATGTTTCGGAGGCAGGGAGAGCAACTAGAAAGTTCTTGCCTTAACCCAAATGTGACAATGAGGGAATAACATAGGGTATTGCTAGCATCGTATTAATAAAAAGATGCAAGAGAGATAAGACTTGGTAGCTGCACTAGATTTAGGGGAAAAGGAGTAGCTTAAAGATGACTCCTAGTCACTTAGATTTAAAACCTACGATCCATTCCTTTGACAGAAATAAGATAGTGACCTTAATTCTAGCTATTCTCCAGTGATCTTGAAAGGATTTATTTCAATTAGCTTTGATACATAAAATAAAAAATTCATCATTCAGTTTCCTGATGAAGCTGGAAAATTAATCTAAATAATGTAAAATATAAATCACTACTTTAATTACATACCTATGTATCTTCTAAAAATAAATTCTACATCTGCCTGAGTTATGAAGAATATGTATTAAGGGTAAATCAAACAAGTATACATTCTTACAGAAATATTGATTAAATTGACTCTTACTGATTAGTGATTTAAATTGACATGATTTATTCCATTAATGCAAAGATTCTGTGCCCTCTGGGGGGGGTCTGTCTGGAATAGCAAAGCAGCTCACTGACAGCAGTGACTGGAATATTGCCAAGCTAGTCCCAGAGCTCAGCCTACTTTGTTTAGAAATTAAACAAATGGAAAGTTTCCTGAGGTTCTATTACAATGCAAGAATGTATGGGGTTTCATTTGTGAACCAACAGGGAGTTAAAAAGCAGGAAGTCAATTATATATTAAGTCTCACATTATTCTGTAATTGTTTTCATTAATTATATATTTAGTTGTATATTTTTGGCTAATTCGCTTGTGTCAATTACATATACTTCCTTATATTGTTGTCAAATTGTTTCATGTGCATCAGTCATAGCATTCCTATGTAAACTGGAAATTCCCCAGGGACAGGGACCATGATTCTCTTTTGTTTCCCCCAAGAAATAGCAAGAGATCTGGCACATGTCTTGAGTGTTGAACTAGAATAAGGTATTTCAGAATACTTAAGTCTAGGTCCGTAGTACTATTGTGGATCCCCTAAAACACTTTAGATTCCACGGTAGCACTGTGATTGTTGACTTAAAGCAGTAGCATGATTTCCAGAGACACTGTTAATGTACAATCATTCAGGATACAAACTAGAAAGTAGAAACATATACTTGTCTTTAAAATGAGAGGATCTAACTGATTCTTGGCCTGTTCTTGGCTTTTCCATTTGCGTCTACCAATTAAACTCTCTGGACTCAAGATGTGCAAAAAATGGGATAGTAATTCCTCTTTGGCAACTTGTTGTGATGATTAACTACAATATCATGTCAATATCCTGGCAGCACCAGTTCCTTGGAGTGAGAACAGGTAACCTGTTGTCCATTTTCTTGGAATGTGCTACAGGGATGAGTGGATCTTTCTGCAAATCTACTCAGAAATTCTGGTTCTAAGTAGTAGTATCCATGACTGACATTATAATACTAAAGTTCTGTCAAGCTCTAAAATTCTGTGATTATAATTTTCATTATCCCTTTTCATGTATATTATATATTGCCATTTAGAGTAAACAAAATGTTTTCCCAACCCCTTATCTCATTTAACCCTCACAACTGAAAGAAATGCATGAAAACCTTTAACTTATTCATTGAGTCCTTAATATATGCTACGTGAGTGCATGTGTTCAATAAAACCACTGAGTACTGGTGATACATCATTGATACATACAGATGAAAATTTCTGCTTTCATGGAATTCACATACTGGTGGATTGAAATCTGAGTGAAGAAACCTGGATTCTAGTTCTGTTGTAGCTACCAGCTCACTAGTTGTGAGAGAAAATGTGTATATGTGTATTCATGTATGCACATGCTCTTACCTAGATGCTTTCACAGGATACTTATTGTCTTGAATAGAACACTGGTTTCAACTTTACCCATTGTCAAAGTTTACAAAACACAATTTTAAAATGCATAGAATTGTTCTGGTCTCTGTTTGGTGGCAACTGTGGTAAGATCTTGAAAAAGCTTCTTCTCTAAAGGAAGGACCTGGGGACAATTATTTAACCTTTTTGTAGCATTTTTTTTTCTTAATTTCCTTTTCTTTTATTGAATATTGGATATAGGTATATCTTTTTTGTGTGTAGCATGTTATTTTATATATCTGCCTTATGTTTTGTTTTTGTTTTATTTAAATGTTGGACTTAATGCAGAATAATGTGGAGGCTCTAAATTGTTTGCTTTCTATCTTTTTGTTTAATTAAGGCTATGCCATCTACTTATTCCAGCTCCTTAAAGAATCTCAATTAACTAAAATATTTCTTTTCCAAGTGTTTTCTCACCTCTTTTCTTTAACCTCACATCCTCCTTAGGAATTTTGTGCCCATTATTATGATTTCTGTTTGACAACAGGAGAAACTAAGGTATAAAGAAAGTAAATAGCTAGGCCAATATTCTCTGGGATAAAAAGCAGTCAATTTTACTCTTAGACTTGTGCTTTTTTCCACTATAGCAGGTTTTCCAAGTTCAGCACCAATCACATTAGGAGAAAAAGCTGCAGTTTCACTGAGGTTTTGAATCAAAAGACTTGGTCTATGCCCCTGGTTCTGCCTCTCTTATGACCTTGAACAAGCATATTAGGTCTCTGCGCTCCTGTAAAATTGGGTAAATGCCAGCTTTTCTTGAAACTCTCTCAAACTTTTCTACTGTTCAGATATCTTTCTCTAATATCATCTTCTTTCCTCTGATTTTCTTGTACTTAGCTTTTCTTTCTTCTATTTTTCTTCTTGAGACTTTCTCTGTTGCAGCCCTGACTATCTTTTCTGGCTTGCCCCCTCCTCCTGTTGGTATCATGTTATCCTATGTAATATTTATCTGATCAGTTTCTTGCATTATCTTTGGATGAAGAGAAAGTAAGCCACACTTGGCATCTTTATAAAGGATACAGTACCTTAATTGATTACTTGTCAAAAAGAATATAAAATATTAAACACGATTAAGATTAAAGATTCCAAACAAGTTGGTAAAAATCTATTTTACTTTAAGGAACTAACAAAGAAGTTTATTTAAATAAAATTTTTTATAGAAGAGGCCATCAAACTAGGGAAACTATATGTTAATTTGGTGTTGGGAGAGATACATGTGTATGTGTGTATAGTTTCAATTAAGTTTGGATGGTGTTTGTATATGATATATAAATTGTGTGTACCAAATGAGTTATTGCTAGTGATTAACAATGAATAAAATAACTTCCAAGATGTGTTAGTTACTATTTACTGAGGCTGAATGCTAGAAATACTGATAGCATGAAACTCTATTTCCTAATTATTCTCAGTGTCCACTTCTGCTTTCTGTCTAATCTTCACTAAATCACAGCAGCATATTTTTCAGCAAATTGTGAAACTCAGGTAACCTGGTTAGAGGGGAAAAGATTAATTGAATCACATAAATATTCTCTTTGAAGCTAGACTTTTCCTCCTCTTATGTTCAGATGGGAATAAATCATATCCACCCACCTCCCCCTTACTTAGATAGTTTTCTCCATGCCTGGAAGGCAAGGGCAAAGAACACAGAGATTTCCTGTCTGCAGTGACTTAGGAGTTTAGCATCCTGGGACACTGTGAGGAACAAGGGAATCTTGTTACTGTGCTGTGGGGAGCCCAGAAAGAGGGAACCTAGTTTTATGATGCAACTGGTTTCCTCCCCAAGTTTAGGAAATGTAGGTTCAAAGGATGTAACTAGCCTATAGGCTTAGAAAGATGGCTAGGTAAATCCAGCTTGTTTAGCAGAATGATCGACTTTTGCCCACAGCAGGTAAACTCAGTCTCATTCTTGACTACTAGTCTCTTCAGTCCAGACTGTGTGACAATTGCTACTAGCTAAGGAATAGAGCTACAAGTGAATACTTTAAGCTGATAGGGGATTTGGGTTTGTCTGTAAGATTATGCTAAATATGTGAATTGTGGTTTTAATGTTAGACATAAGACAATACCATCAACAATGAGACCTTGAAATGCAGACTTCAGCTTTACTTCAAGTGGGATGTTTTCTTATGTTCTTATGGGAAGGAGCCAGTTCCACGTCACATAGCCTACAGATGGTATTTGGAAGGAAAGGGAAAATTGAAGGGGAAGTCAGATTTGGAGATGAGATTGGAAAGGTAGACAATGTAAGCCTTATCTTAGAAGACCTTTATTGCCAGACTGAGGTGATCTAAACTTCATTGTATATACAAACAATTGGAGAAAGCCTTGTGATCTGGACTGAAAAGGTGTAGAATAATGCAGCTTTAGGGTTTAAACAAATCTGACTTTGAAGTCCTCTTTCTGATACTTACTATGGGCTCTTAGCTATGTTGCCCATTCTTTCAAATGCCTCATTTTTCTCTCTTGTAGAATATGGATAGTAGTAATTTCCCTTGCATAGCTGTTAATACTAAATATTGTAAATATTAAGTGAGATAATGTATATAAAGTTCAGTGCCTAGCATTGTAGGTACTCAGTGAATACTAGCTATTATGAGTAATCCTTGGACCTCATTACAGCCCTTTGATTCCAGTTTGGTAATTGAGCTTTAGAACAAACAAATGAGGTTGCTCTCTGTTTAGTCATTAAGTCACTTTCAATTTATACAGCAGTTGGTAACCTTCATTTGTATTATTCCATTTAGAATGATTCTTGGAAGTTGTTAAGATCATTTTACACAAGAAAAAACTGAGGCCCATATGGGAAATGGATTGCTTAAGGTGACATAACAATGTCAGAGCTAGGACTAGGACCCAGACAGATTTCTTTTTTTTTTTTTTTTTTTTTTTTTTTTTTGGTAGAGGCAGGGTTTTTGCCATGTTGCTCAGGCTGGTCTCTGACTCCTAGCCCCAAGCAATCCACCCGCCTCAGCCTCCCAAAGAGCTGGGATTACAAGCGTGAGCCACCTCACCCAGCCCAGAACCCAGGTTTCTTAATGCTCTTACTCCCAATTCAGTGCTCTTACTCTTAACTGGAGTTTAGATAACTTCCACTTTTACTTTTTTCTGCGAAACCTATGGTAGACCACATTGTGTAGCTTTTAAAGTTAGAGCTACTTGAATGACAAAAGATTAGGCTAGACAGTAATTTACATACCAATGTTGAATGTTACTTATGGTAAATCCACTAGAAAGCCCCCACCCCTGCATCTCCCTATGTTTTATCCTTGAAGTCTAGCATTTATTAAAACTTAAAATAAATATAAATAAAAAGGCTTCTTACCCCTGAGATAAGCTTTCTGCAGTTGTAATTTGCTAAAAAAAAAAAAATGCTAATTACAAAGGATTGCAACTTTCCAGTAGTACAAGGATGATTCCACTTATAATTTGCAATCATTACCTTACTCTGTCTAGAGAAGAAAACACATGGAAATTTCCTTTTTTCAAGAATACCAAAGCCATATTAATATATTTTGTTTCTTCCTCTTGGTAGATCTTACTCTCATAGAACTATTTTGTAATCTTATTTAAAAGCCAGTTCTACTAATAACGGTCCTTTGAGTTTCCCGGGTTCCACTGTTTATTACTCAGCTCTTTTATATCTGCTCCTTTGCATGCAGTAAACCAAACACCCTCATTATTCAGCAAAATAATGAATATCTACTGTGTGCTAAACATCACATAAGAGGCAAGTATGATTGATACTGGACTGTCTTGAAACCCAAGTACTCTGGATATGGGTGTTGGCAGGGGCTGCAGAAGCAGTATGTATCATAGTAAACTAAAAAGAACAATGGATTTGGCATCAGGATATATGAATTCAACCTCTAGCATGTCATATGACTCAGTTTCTTCATCTATTAAGTGAGGCTACTAAACTAAAGTCTCTGCTTAGCAATTTTTGGGCCAAAAAATTCTTGGTTGGGTGCATCAAAACTTTTAAGCTAAACATTGTAGTTCTGAAGGTGACCAGTTCCTCTGCAGATTTTGTAAATGAATAAAGAAACACAATGCAAAGACAGTTCTCTAATTTTTCTGGGGATTTCATGTTCAGATTTCCTATGAGTGCAGGATCAGCCAGGCCCCATGCTTGACAGATTGCAGCTCATATTCCCTAAAGTAGACAGTTGCCTTTGCCTTCATCTGGGCACAAGACATGGTCCTACAATTTTAATTGCTCTATGACTTTTATTTTTTATTTTTATTCCTAATGGAAATAATGGTCTGGGTGTGACAAGGGAATGTTAAGACTTTTATTTTTTTTTTTTAAGCAGTATTTTAGTCTGTGCTGCTATAACAGAATACCAGACTGGGTAATTGAGAAGGAAAAGAAATTCATTTTTCACACTTCTGGAGGCTGGGAAGTCCAAGATCAAGGTGTTGCTATCTGGTGAGGCCCTTCTTACTGACTTCACATGGCAGAAGATCAGAAAAGAGCAGACCCACTCCTGCAAGCTGTTTTTATAACAGCGCTAATCCATTCATGAGAGTAGAGCCTAGAGCCCTAGTGACCAAAACACCTTCCATTAGGCCCCACTTCCCAACACTGTTACATTGGAGATTCAGTTTCCAACACATGCATTTTGGAAGGAACAAAAACATTGAAATCATAGCAGGCAAAAACCACTTCCCTCCTCTAGCCATAAAAGCTCCTTTCCATTCCATTTTAAGTTGAAGGGATAATCTTTGTTTAGAGGTGAGATAGCTTTGGAATGTTATCAGTAAAAGCTGATAGAGCCTATATAGGTTAAATAAATTGAATCAACAATTAACCTTGCAAAACAGAAAGCACCAGGCCCAGATTGGATCACCAGTGAATTCTACCAAACATTTAAGGAAGAAGTTATACCAATTCTCTGTAATCGCTTCCAGAAAATTGAGGTAGATAGAATACTTCCTAACTTATTTTATAAGACCAACATTACCCTAATAAAGCCAGACAATGATATTACAAGAAAGGGAAACTACATACCAATATCTCTCATTAATACAGATATAAAAATCCTCAACAAAATATTATCAAATCAAGTCTAACAATGTACAAAAACAATTATATATCACACCAAGTAGATTTTTTTTGAGACAGAGTCTCACTCACTTTGTCACCCAGGCTGGAGTGCAGTGGTGCGATCTTGGCTCACTGCAACCTCTGACTCCCGGGTTCAAGGGATCCTCTTGCCTCAACCTCCCAAGTAACTGGGATTACAGTCTTGTGCCACCACACCTGGCTAATTTTTGAAGTTTTAGTAGAGACAGGGTTGTACCATTTTGACCAGGCTCGTCTCAAACTCCTGACCTCAAGTGATCTGCCCACCTTGACCTCCCAAGGTGCTGGGATTACAGGTATGAGCCACTGCACCCAGCCCCAAGTAGAATTTATCCTAGGTTTACAAGGCTGGTTCAACATTTGAAATACAATTAATGTAATCCATCATATTAACAGAAAAAAAAAATCATACGATCATATCAATAGATGCAGAAAAAGCATTTGTCAAAATTCAACACCTATTCATAATAAAAACTCCTATCAATCTTAAGAATGGAGGGGAACTTCTTCAATTTGATAAAGGACATTTACAAAAAAACCTACAGCTAAAATTATACTGAATGGTGAGAAACTAGATGCTTTCCTACTAAGACTGAGAACGAGACAAGGCTATCCACTCCTACTGCTCCTATTCAGCATTGTACTGAAAGTTCTAGCTAATTCAGTAAGACAAGGAAAAGAATGCCGGCATGGTGGCTCATGCCTGTATTCCCAGCACTTTGCGAAGCCAAGGCGGAAGAATCACTTGAGGCCAGGAGTTCAAGACCAGCCTGACCAACATGATGAAACCCTGTATCTACTAAAAATACAAAAATTAGCTAGGTGTGGTGGCACATGTCTGTAATCCCAGCTACTTGGGAGGCTGAGGCAGGAGAATCGTTTGAACCTGGGAGACAGAGGTTGCAGTGAGCCAAGATGGTGCCACTGCACTCCAGCCCAGGTGACAAAACAAGACTGTCTCAAAAAAAAAAAAAAAAAAATGCTGAGCACTGTAGCATATTCCTATAGTCCCAGCTACTCAGGAGGCTGAGGCAGGAGTATTGCTTCAGTCCAAGAGTTTTTGGTATGATCGCACTACTGCACTTCAACTTGGATGACAGAGTGAGACCCTCAAAACCAAAACAAAAGAAAAGAAAAACAATACCATTTACATTCTCATCCAAAAAAGGAAATACTTACATATAAATCTAACAAAATATGTACAAAATCTGTATGAGGGAAACCACAAAACTCTGATGAAAAAAATCAAAGGAGATCTAAATAAATGGAGATATTTCATGTACATGGATAAAAAGACTCGATGTTGTCAAGAAGTCAGTTCTTCCCAACTTAGTCTTTAGATTCAACACAATCCAAATAAAAATCCCAATAAGTTACTTTGTGGATATCAACAAAGTAATTCTAAAGCTTATATGGGCAGGTAAAAGATACAGAATATCCAACATAATGTTGAAGGGGAAAAAAAAATTGGAAGGCTGACACTATGCAATTGTAAGACTTACTATAAAGCTACAGTAATCAAAACACTGTGGAACTGGCAATAGACAAATAGATAATGGAACAGAATAGATACACAAATATAGTCAACTGATCTTCCACAAAGCTGCAAAGGCAATGCAATAAGGAAAAGATAGACTTTTCAACAAATAGTGCTGGGACAATTGGACAACCATATACAAATAAATGAATTGAGACACAGACTTTACACCTTTAACAAAAACTAACATAAAAAGTATCATAGAATATAAAATTTAAACTATTAATATAAAATATAAAATATATAAATATTATATATTTATATATCATATTAATATAAAATTATATTATATTATATTATATTATAAAATAATATTATATTATAATATTATAAATATATTTTATATTTTATGAATATAAAATTAAAACTATTAACCTACTAGAAGAAAACATAGGAGAAAATCTAGGTGATCTTGGGCTTGGTGATGACTTTTGTTTTTTAAAAGAGATTTTATTTTTTGGATTAGTTTTTGATTTACAAAAAAAAAAATAATAAGCAGGCAGCACAGAGTTTCTATATACCCTGCACCTGGTTTCCCTTATAGTATGGTATGTTTGTTACAATTAAGGAACCAATATTGAAACATTATTATTAATTAATAGCTATAGAGTAGTCAGATTTCCTGAATTTTTTATAATTTCAACTTTTATTTCAGATTCAGAGGGTACATATGCAAGTTTGTTACATGGGTATGTTGCATGATGCTGAGGCTTGGGATACAATTGCCCCATCACCCAGGTACTGAGCATAGTACCCAATAGTTAGTTTTTCAATCCTTGCCCTACTCCCTCTATCCCACCTCTTATAGTCCCCAGTGTCTATTGTTGCCAGGTAATAACTTTTTAGATAAAACATCAAAGGCATGATCCATGAAAGAAAAAAAAGATAAGTTGAACTTCATTTGAATTTAAAACTTCTGCTCTGAGAAAAACACTGTTAAGAGAATAAAATAACAAATCACAGAGTGGGAAAAAATATTTGCAAATCACATATCTATAAAGGACTGGTATCCAAAAAATATATAGAACTGTTAAAGCTCAACAATAAGAAAACAAACAGCCCAATGAAAAATGGGCAAAAAAACTGAACAACCAAAGCAATCCTAAGCAAAAAGAACAAAGCCAGAGGCATCACCTTACCCAACTTCAAACTATGCCAGAAGGCTACAGTAACCAAAATAGCATGGTACTAATAAAGAAAAAAAAAAAAAAAAACAGACACATTGACCAATGGACCAGAATAGAGAGCCCAGAAATGAAGCCAAACACCTATAACCATCTGATCTTTGACAAAGCTGACAAAAATAACCCTTGGAGAAAAGACTCCCTATTCAATAAATGATGCTCAGAAAACTGGCTGGCCATATGCAGAAGAATGAAACTGGACCCCTACCTATTACCACATACAAAAATTAACTCAAGATCTCAAACTACAAAAATCATAGAAGAAAACCTAGGAAAAACCTTTGTCAGCATCAACACTGGCAAAGAATTTATGGCTAAGACCTCAAAAGCAATTGTAACAAAAAAAAAATTTGCAAGTGGGACCTCATTAAACTAAAGAACTTCTGCACAGCAAAAGAAACTATCAACAGAGTAAATGGACAGCCTACAGAATGGGAGAAAATATTTGCATACTGTGCATCTGACAAAGGTCTAATCCAGAATCTATAAGGAACTTAAATCAACATGCAAAAAGCAAATAACCCATTAAAAAGTGGGCAAGGGAGGGGTGGAGCGAGATGGCCAAATAAAAGACTTTACCGATTATCCCCTGCTACAAGGACACCAATTTAACAATTATGTACACACACACAGAAAGCACCTTCATAAGGACCAAAAATCAGGCGAGCACTCACAGTACATGGTTTTAACTTCGTATTGATGAAAGAGGCACTGCAAAGGGTAAGAAAGACAGTCTTGAATTGCAGATATGACCCCTCCTGTATGCCCTGGCAGCAGCCATGGGGCATGAAGAATATGGGGTTTTGAAAGAGGGAGACCGCAGCGCTCGTGAGACATTCCATTGAACTCAGTGCTGCCCTATCACAGCAGAAAGCAAAACCAGGCTGAATTCAGCTGATTCCCACCCACAGAGGGAGTATTTATTTATTTATTTATTTTTTAATACCAAAACATGTTTAATGTTTCACTTCCAGGAAAAGGGAACACTTTACAATAAGTGAGAAAATATATATCCACATTTTGAAAAAAACTCCAAAACAAAATGCATTTTGACACAAGATAATTGGAAATATTTCCATAGTTGTAAGAGTTTATTGTCAAAAATGATGTATGTCCATCTATAAAACTCTCCTATCTGAAGATTTAAAATGTTGCTAAAACAAATTTATCTGCTCTAGTTTTAAGTATTTTCTTTTTTTCTTTTTTTTTTTTTTTTTTTAATTATACGGAGTATTTAAATTAATCCTAGTGAGAGGGGAATCGCACATCCTAGTGGTTGGAACTTGAGTTCCCGCAAGCCTCTGCAACACAGGCTAAAATGCTCTGGGGCTCTAAATAAACTTGAAAGGCAGTCTAGGTCACAAGGACTGCAACACCTAGGCGAATTGTTGTGCAAAACTGGGCTCAGAGCCAGTGGACTGGGCCAGGGCCCAAGACCTACTGAGACACCAGCTGGGAGGTTAAGGAACTGATTGCAACACCCCACCGTCAACCCCAGATTTCACAGCTTGTGGCTACAAAAGAGACCCATTCTGTCCACTTGAAGAGAGGAAAGGGAAGGGTGGGAAGGACTTTGTCTAGCATCTTGGATACCACCTCAGCGACAGCAGGATAAGGCACCAGGCAGATTGATGAGGCACCTGGATGATATTTTGAAACACAACCTGGGCCAAAAGGAAACCTGCTGCCTTCAAGGGAAGGACACAGTGCTGGCATGACCCATCACCTGCTCAGCAAAGAGCCCTTGGACTTTGAATAACCAGCAGTTATACCCAGGTACTATGCCGCTGGGCTTGGATGAGACTCAGATTAGCTGGCTTCAGGTAAGACTCAGTACATTCCCAGCTGTGATGGCTATGGGAAGAGACTCCTTTTACTTGAGAAAAGTGGAAAGAAAAGTAATGCAGACTTTGTCTTGCACCTTCGGTGAGGCTTGCAAATACTATCTTATAACACATTATTTTAAGCTGATAACAAGTTAACACTGCATAAACAAACAAATGATCAAAAAGAAAACCAATAAAAACTCTATTCCTTAACTTCATCTCCCGAGTTTTTAACTTTTTGTTCTTTTATATCTTATTGTACTATCTATGTCTTCAAAAGTTGTTGTAGTTTTTTTTTATTTGCTCATTTTTAGTCTTCCTACTTAAGAGTAATTTACACACCATGATTACAGTTCTATAATATCCTGTCTTTTTCTGTGTACTTACCATTATCAGTGAGTTTTATACCTTCAGATGATTTATTCTTGCTCATTAACACCCTTTTCTTTCTGATTGAAGTACTCCCTTTAGCATTTCTTGTAGGAGAGATCTAGTGTTGATGAAATTCCTCAGCTTTTGTTTGTCTGGAAAGTCTTTATTTCTCCTTCGTGTTTGAAGGATATTTTCACCAGATATACTATTCTAGGGTAAAAGTGTTTTTTGTATTTTGTTTTTTTCCTTCAGCACTTTAAATATGTCATGCCACTCTCTCCTGACCTGTAAGGTTTCCACTGAAAAGTCTGCTGCCACACTATTTGAGCTCCATTGTATGTTATTTGTTTCTTTTCTGTTTCTGCTTTTAGGATTCTTTCTTTATCATTGACCTTTCACAGTTTATTATTTATTTATTTATTTATTTTTGAGACGGAGTCTCGCTGTGTCGCCCAGGCTGGAAGGCAGTGGCGCAATCTCGGCTCACTGCAAGCTCCGTCTCCCGGGTTCACGCGGTTCTCCTGCCTCAGCCTCCTGAGTAGCTGGGACTACAGGCGCCTGCCACCACGCCTGGCTAATTTTGTGTGTGTATGTGTTTTTAGTAGAGACGGGGTTTCACCATGTTAGCCAGGATGGTCTCGGTCTCCTGACCTCGTGATCCTCCCACCTCAGTCTCCCAAAGTGCTGGGATTACAGGCATGAGCCACCACGCCAGGCCCACAGTTTTGATTATTAAATGCCTTGAGGTAGTCTTCTTTGGGTCAAATCTGCTTGGTCTTCCATAACCTTTTTGCACTTAAATGTTGATATCTTTCTCTAGGTTTGGGAAGTTCTCATTATTTTCCCTTTGAATAAGCTTTCTACCTCTATCTCTGTCTCTTCCTCCTCTTTAAGGCCAATAACTCTTACATTTTTCCTTTTAAGGCTATTTTCTAGATCTTGTAAGTGTGCTTAATTGTTTTTCATTCTTTTTTCTTTTGTGTCCTCTGACTGTGTATTTTCAAATAGCCTGTCTTCAAGCTCACTAATTCTTTCTTCTGCTTGATCAATTCTGCTGTGAAAGAGTCTGATGCCTTCTTCAGTATGCCAGTTGCATTTTTCAGCTCCAGAATTTCTACTTTATTCTTTTTAATTATTTTAATATCTCTGTTAAATGTATCTGATAGAATTCTAAATTTCTTCTCTGTTAGCTTGAATTTATTTGCATTTCCTCAAAACAGCCATTTTGAATTCTCTGTGTGAAAGGTCACATATCTCTCTTGCTCCAGCATTGGTCCCTGGTGGCTTATTTAGTTCATTTGGTGTGGTTATGTTTTCCTGGATGGTCTTGAAATTTGTAGATGTTCATCTGTGAATGTTGAAGAGTTGTGTATTTATTGTAGTCTTCGCAGTCTGGGTTTGTTTGTACCTGTCCTTCTTGGAAAGGCTTTCGAGATATTCAAAAGGACTTAGGTGTTGTCTCCTAAGCTCTATCTGCTTTAGGAGACACCCCAAGCCCAATAATTCTGTGACTTTTGCAGACTCATAGAGGTACCGCCTCGGTGATCTTGAATAAGAATCTGAAAGAATTCTCTGGATTACCAAGCAGAAACTCTTGTTCTCTTCCCTTACTTTCTCCGAAGCAGAGACTCTCTCTCTGTTCTGAGCCACCTGGAGCTGGGGGTGGACTGACACAAGCACCCTCTGTGACCACCACCACTAGGACTGTGCTGGGTCAGATCTGAAGCCAGCACAACACTGGGTCTTACACAAGGCTTGCTGTAACCACTCCCTGGCTACCACCTATGTTCACAGTACCTGGGACTCCACAATCAATAGGTGGCAAAAGCAGCCAGGCCTGTGTCCTTCCCTTCAGGGTGGCGAGCTCCCCCCAGGCCCCAGGCAGGTCCGAAGGTGCTATACAGGTGCCAGGGACTAGAGTCAAAAACCTTAGAAGTCTACCTGGTGTTCTATTGTACTGCGGCTGAGCTGGCACTCAAATCACAAGATGCAGTTCTTCCCACTCTTCCCTCCCGTTTCCAAAGGCAGAGGAGCCTCACCCCATGGCCACAACTACAGGCCCACAGGGAGTACTGCCAGACTAGCGCCAATGTTCCCTTAAGGCCCAAGGGCTCTTCAGTCAGCTTGTGGTGAATGCTGCCTGAATTGATTCTCCTTTCGGGGCAGTGGGCTCTGCTCTGGCCCAGGGCAGGTCCAGAAATGTCATCCAAGAGCCAGAGCCTATAATTGGGGACCCTGATAGTTGGCTTGGTGCTCTGTGCCCCTGTGGGCAACATGGTATCTGAGGTGCAAGACAAAGTCCCCTTTACTTTTCCCTTTGCTTTTCTTAGGCAGGAGTCTCGCCCTGCAGCCACCAAAGCTGGGAATGTGCTGAGTCTCTCCTGAAGCCAGCAAGTCTCAGAGACTCATCAAGACCTTCGATGTAGTACCGGGGTAATTCAAGGGCTCTTTGGTTAGCAGCTGATGAATGCCACCAGGACTGGGTTCTTCCTTTCAAGGTAGCATTTTCCCTTCTGGCCCAGGTTGTGTCTAGAAATGTCATCCACCATCTTGCTCTGCCCTCTCCTCGGTGTGGCCATTTTGGAAGGCAGTTTGACAGTTTCTTAGAAAGCTTATCATACTCTCATATGATCCAGTAATCATGCTACTTGTATTTATCCAAATGAGTTGAAAACTTGCATCCACAAAAAACCTGCACAAGTGTTTATAGCAGCATTATTCATAATTGCTCAAACTTCTAAGCAACCATGATGTCTTCCAATAGGTGAATTGATAAATGCACTGTTATATCCATACAATGAAATATTATTCAGCACTAAAAAGAAATGAGCTATCAAGCCACAAAAAGACGTGGAGAAACTTTAAATGCGTATTGCTACATGAAAGAAGCCAATCTGAAAGGCTACGTACTGTCTGATTCCAACTATACCACATTCTGGAAAAGGCAAAACTATGGTGACAATAAAAAATTCAGTGGTTACCAGGTGTTTGGGGGAAGAGAGAGAGGGATGAGTAGGTGGAGCACAGAGCATTTTTAGGGCAGTGTAACTATTCTGTGTGATGCTGTAATAGTGGATACATATCATTATACATTCCTCAAAACCCATAGAATGTTCAACACAAAGAGTGAGCCTTAATATAAACTATAGACTTTAGTTAACAGTCTGTCAACATTAGTTTGGGGTGGGGGAAAAGAAAAAAATACTAAATAAATAAAATTTAGTAATAACTTCACTAAATAAATTCTATTGTATGGCCTATCTATACGATAGAATACATTTTTAATTTTAATTTTTTACAAATAGTATATTTTACAGCTATTAAAGGATGATACATTATGGAAAGACAAAACTATAGGGACAGAAAACAGGTTAGTTGTTACTTAAGAACTAGGGGAGGATTGACTACAAAGGGGTAGCTTGAGAGAATTTTTGGGATCATGGAACTGTTCTGAATTGTGATTGTGGTAGTGATTATCCCATTGCATGTGTCTGTAAAAATTAATAGAACTGTGCAATGAAAAATTATTTTTACTGTGCATAATTTTTTAAAGTAAATGAAAATAGGATGGGGAATTTTTGAAGGTTTTTTATTAAAAAAAAAAAAAATGGCTCGTAGTAGCCTTCCAGTTGTGAAAGTTCTCACAGCACGCAAGGGCATTGTTTTCAGTTGACAAATGTTTCACTTAGACTCAGATTACTCAGGATAGAAGGGTCCTTCAAGATCACTAAACCCCCCACATGCACCCTCATTTTACAGAGGGAGAAACAAGCCCAGAAAGAAAGGAGTTTCCCAAGGTTACATGCAAATTAGTGGATACTTTGTATAGTTTCAGTCTTTTGACGTTTATTGAGAATTATTTTGTGGCCTAACATATATGGCTTGTCTCGGAGAATGTGTATTCTGCTGCTGTTGGGTTTGGTGTTCTTTGTATGTCTGTTAGGTCTTATTGGTGTTTAGGTTCTCTATTTTCTCATTGATCTTGTATTTAGTTGTTCTGTCTATCATTAAAAGTGGGGTATTGAAGTCTCCAGCTATTATTATAGAAATGCCTATTTCTCCCTTCAGTTCTATGAGTTTTTGCTTCATATATTTTGGGCCTGTCTTGTTAGGTACTTAACAAGAGAGGTGTTCATAATTATTATGTCTTCTTGATGAATTAACTCTTTTATCAATGTATAATGTTCCTGGATGGGCACAGTGGCTCATGCCTGTAATCCCAGCACTTTGGGAGGCTGAGGCAGGAGTATCCCTTGAGCCCAGGAGGTTGAGGTTGCAGTGAGCCATGATCGTGCCAGTTCACTCCAGTCTGGGCAACAGAGCAAGACCCTGTCTCCAAAAAGAAAAATGTTCTGTTACTCGGTTTTGAGAGTTCATTATTGTTCATTATTTGAGCTAAATCCCTTAATTTGAGGAAGTGTGTATTTGTTTGTATATATGTGCACACATGCATGTGCTGCTGACCAGTGTGGTAAATAGCGCAGGGCTACTCTACTTGGTCTTTAATGCCATGGGAAATGAAAAACTTTTTTTTAATTTTTAATTTTATTTATTTATATATTTATTTATTTTGCCGGCAGCTCTAAAACCAGCACAAATTGGGATCATACGCTCCCTATTCTAATGAGATCTTATAGTTGAGAATGAGTCAGGGGACTCACTGTGAAGGAGACCAGGTCTTTATTGAGGCCTTTGTGAAAATCTCTGCTACACACAGATAACAACTGAAATCCAATTTACTTCACACTCAAAAGGAAGTCTTACTTTTATTGACTTAACAACTAGTCAATAAAATTAAAAAGCATTAGTGGCCAGGAGTGATGGCTCATGCCTGTAATTCTAGCGTTTTGGGAGGCTGAGGTGGGAGGATCACTTGAGGCCAGGGGTTCAAGACCAGCCTAGGCAACATGGCAAGACCCCATCTCTACAAAAATAAAAAATAAAGCAGTACCAATTTGAGAATTTTCTTCATTGCTCCCTTGTTTCACTGTCATTTTTTTTTTTTTTTTTTTTTTTTTTTTTTTTTTTTACTTTATTCCTTTTTCTTTCTCTGGTTTTTCTCTGACTGTTTTATTTTCCGTTTTCTTTACATCTTTCCTTTTTTCTTCTCTACTTCCACTTCTCTTTACCCTTTGCTCCCATGTATCTTTCTCTCTGATTTCTCCTTTTCTGTATTATTCTCTTTACCCTGTGACTGTTGCATTACTGGACACTGGCAGTGAGAATAAATATTTTAAGTTAGCGTCAATAGGGATATCTTAATAGAAGACATAACTATAATTTTGTTTCTTTGTGGGAGAAATATACACATTAAAATAAAAGGCCTATACTCTGTTGCCATCTAATTGGAGCTTCTGTGCTGGCAGAAAATGCACTGGAAAAAAAAAACCCAAAACTCCTTGATAAGAAAAGCATAGTAGCTAGGCCCAAATGTCCACCTTGCTCTTTATTAGAATTATCTAAATACAAAGATGAAAGCAATACTTTTCTCCAAGAAACAATCTCTGCAAAAAGCCCCTTTGGCATCAAAGCTATGAACTTTACGGAAAGCCAGAGTTTCTCAGATTGTGTGCCATATGGATAGTTTGACCTATTATGAGTTCTGATTGAGAGAAGAATGCAATATAAAAGCAGCTATTGGGTTTAAGCACAGTGTGGTGTGGTGTTGCAGTGATAGTCTTGAGTGCCTTTCTGAGTTAGGCACACTTTTATTATTTTGTTTTAGTTTTTTGTTTTTTGGTTTTTGGTTTTTTTTTGGTTTTTGTTTTGTTTGGTTTGGTTTGGTTTGGTTTGGTTTGGTTTGGTTTGGTTTTTGGAATTTTTGAGACAGGATTTCACTCTATCACCCCAGCTGTAGTGCGGTGCTGTGACCATAGCTTACTGCAGCCTCGACCTCTCTGGCTCAAGTGATCCTCCTGCCTCAACCTCCCCAAGTAGCTGGGACTACAGGTGCATGCCACCACTCCCAGCTAATTTATTTACAATTTTTGTAGAGATGGGGTTTTCTTGTGTTGCCCAGGCTGGTCCCGAACTACTGGGCTCAAGTGATTCTCCTGCCTTGGCCTCCCAGAGTGTTGGGATTACTGGCGTGAGCCACTGCGCCCGGCCAGACACTCCTTAATTAACTCTTGCAGGCTGATAAGGTTTGGAAATCTCCATTGAATTTTAGGTTTATTTCCACCTCTGTTATTTTAATCTTACCTTAGGCTGTAGACAGCTGGAATGGGCTGGAAGACTTTTGGTGGTTTAAATCTTTTACAAGATGGTGATCTAGCCCTTTGGATGTTAGTGCACTGTGTGTGAGTATACATATTTATCACACACAGTCACTGTCTTTGAAAGTGAGGGTGCATATCTTTCTCAGCCATCTCTTTCTTGTAAAGCCATTGAAGTAATGCCAAGGTCTGAAGAAAGCACATTCTGGTTCCAGGAAGTCAAAGGTTATTTCCTTGAAGGATTTGGCCTAACTAAAGACTTTCGAAAGTAGGGAGTAATAATAATGTAATTGTCCTGAGTGGCCCCAGTTATCCTCTGGGAAGTAGGCATTACTCCTGACTATCACCTCCCTGTATCTGGTAAAGAGAAAGAGTGGCATTTTTTTTTCATCACCTTTTATTTCAAGTTCTGGTGTACATGTGCAGGATGTGCAGGTTTGTTACATATTTAAACATATGCCATGATGGTTTGCCGCACAGATCAACCTATTACCTAGATATTAAACCCAGCATCCATTAACTATTCTTCCTGATGCACTCACTCCCCCAAGAATGGCATTTTGAAGGCACTTGGGTTTACTGGCAATGTGTCCTTGCTTAGCCAGTGTGACTGGATGGCCAGGGCTTGACAAGAAGTAACATATCTTGACCATAGAAATTCAAGTTTTGGTTCACTTTCTCTTCTTCTTAAATCCCACCTTTAGATTGGTTTTCACTTTGCCCTCATTTCCCAGAGAACACAGAATACTTCCCAGGAAAAAAGGCTTATGCCATGCACAGTTCCATCCTGCTTCTTACTAAACCCATCTCTCTGGGATTGCTGGTGATTGGAATTCACATAGAACATTCTACTTTGAGCTTGGTAAAGCAGCTGGTTTTGTTAAGAAAACCCAAGAAAAGCTTTGGCCTCTGTTCCCACCTCCCACAGAGCCAAAAAGAAGCCCAGTCTAGGTAGAGCTGAAAGGGCATTTGAACACCATCTAGTTCCACTCCTCATGGTACAGATGGAAAATTCAAGCCCAAAGTTGAAAAAAGGAACTTGTTTAAGGTCACACAGTTAGATAATGGTTACCTTCTGACTTCAGAAGACTGTTCTTCCTCCCTAGTTGTATTAAGGAGGAATCTGACAGACATCTGTTTAAACTATTAACTCTGTGTGTGTGTGTGTGTGTGTGTGTGTGTGTGTGAACATGGTTTAATTTTTAAACTTTATTTGGGATGACTTTTGTACTTACAGAAAAGTTGCAAAGCTAGTACAAAGAGTTCCAATATACCGTTTGCCCAGTTTCCCCTAATGTTATCATCTGTACATTACTATGGTACATTTACAAAAACTAAGAAACCAACACTGGTATATTACTATTAACTAAACTCCAGACTTCATTCATATTTCACCAGTTTTTCCATTAATGATCATTTTTCTAAAATACCAGAATCCAATCCAAGATAATAATTGCATTTAATCATCATGTGTCCTTAGTCTTCTCTGGTCTGTGGCAGTTTCTCTGCTTTTCCATAACTGTAAGATTTTTAAGAGCATTGGTCAGGTATTTTGCAGAATGTCCCTCAATTTGTGGTAGTTCAGTGTTTTTCTTATGATTGCACTGGGGTTATAGATTTTGGAGAAGAATCCCACAGAGGTAACGTTCCATTTTCCTCACATTATTTCAAGGCGCACATATATAGTCTTTAACAAGATATCACTAGTAATTATCACTATTTAACTTTGGTCATTTGGTTAAGGTTGTGTTTGCCATGTTTTTGCAATGTAAAGCAACTACTTTTTCCTTTTTCATTCTGTATTCTTTGGAAGTAAGTCCAGCTCACACCCAAGCTCTACCTCCTTGAAAGGGGAATCTCTACATACGTTATTTAGAATTCTTCTGTTAGGACAATCTGTCTTTTCTCCACCATTTATGCATTTATTTGATCATTTATTTATATTGTATATGTGGGCTAATATTTATTTATTTTATACTTTGGGTTTTAATCTGATACTACCTTATCTATTTTGTTGCTCAATTGCTCCTGCTGTAGCCATTAGGAATTATTTCAGGTTGGTTCCTGTGTCCCTTTAAACACATGCCCTCTTCCTTTTATCTTTTTAGCACTTGCTAATTTTCTGGTACTACAAGATAGTCCAGGCTCATCTTGTATTTTCCCTGACATAGCCCTATAATGAACCATTAATCCAAAGAACTCTGGTTCCTTTTATTGGAAAATGGTATTTAGAAACCAAGATCTAGGAGTGGTCATTGTTACCAAGCTATCATTGCTTCCAGACTTTTTCAGTGGACATAACTGGGTAATATATGTTTGTTTATGTACTAACCTTTGTATACATATATATCTATAATCATTTGTGTGTCTATCCGTTGTGTGTGTGTGTGTATATATGTGTGTGTGTGTATATATATGTATATATATTAAGCTCAGCATGAGTTTATATTGATGTCTCTAACTCTAATCCAATACTACAGGGTTCATTCTAGCGTTCCTTTCTTTTTATCTGTAACTTCCCCCTATAACAATGACAAACCTAGCTTCCACTACCCACCATCCATTTACTTAATTGTTCAAACCCAACCAGTCTCACAATTGTTCATCTATACCACCATGACAACAGCTTTATCAACTACAGTACAGTGTTTATGTATGGTTATTTGTCTTTATTTTTATAGTTTCTAGCTAAAACACAATTTTTCAAAGTTAAATCAGCTTCGTACCCCCTTCCTCAGTGCACTTATGTCACACATTTGTAATACAGTTAGATTAATTTGTCACAGTCTGCATTCCATCATGAGATCCTCTGACATCTGGTTGATGTTTGAATTTGCATATGTTAAGGCTGATTCTTTGTAAATTACAGGTCTATAGGTTTTGACAAATGCATAATGTCATGTGCTCACCACCGCAATACCATACAGAAGAGTTCCATCACTCTCAAAATTCCTCTGTAAATCCCCTTTGTTATCAACCAGTTCCCTGACCCCTAACACTCAGAAACTACTGATAAGTATCCCATCCCTATAGTTTTATATTTTCTGGAGTGTCATATGAATGGAATAATATAATATGTAGTCTTTGGATATGGCTTCTGTCTCCTAGCAAAATGCATTTAAGACTCATTCATGTTGTGTGAATCAATAGCTCCTTTTATATAAGTAGTTCCTTTTAATCACTGAATAGTATTCCATTGTAAGAATACTTGTTTATCCATTCTCTTGTTGAAGGACATCTTGATTGTGTTTAGCTTTGAGAAATTATGAATGAAGTTGCTAGAAACATCCACTAGCAGGTTTTTGTGTGGATGTTAAGTTTTCAATTCACTTGGGTAAATACCTAGAAGTACATTTGCTGTATCATATGGTAGGTCTAACTTTTAACACAATTCCTTTCCAAGAAGTCTGGGTTGAGTATGTATGTATGGTGCAGTGGGATATCTGTTTCTGAGCTGGACTGAAATCGTGATCATTCTCACACCACATTCCATGTGGATGGAAAATAGAATATCAATGGGATGTCTTCTTCTCCTACCTGGAAGATGAAGTTTCTGCAAATGACCATTAGATGGCGGGTTACTTGCTGGCACTCTGAGAGCTAGAAGTCTGGGAGATTGTGGGAGACTGTGAAAATCATATTACTCTACCCCCTTCCCTTTTCTTGGCAAAGGGATATTCTAGCCACACTCAGGAAATAAAATACATGATTTCTGACTCCTAGCATGTACCTTTCTACTGCTTCAGGAAGTTAGGCTTGGGTTTCATGTTGGCAAGCATCCTAACAGCTAAATTTGTGTAATGGGAAACTTTAGCTTAGATAATGAGTTTTGACCTGAAATGGGGTAAGCAACATCATGTCATGTTTGTGCCCCCTTGCTGACCTCATTGCAAAGTAAAAGAAGCATAGAACCTTGATTTCTGGATTCTAATGCCAGCCATCTATTGTCCTTACTCTCTTGGCCTCATATTCATCATCTATAAAATAAGGATAATACCTGCCCATTCATGCTCACAGGGCTGTTGTCAGAGATCAACCTAAGATACATAATATGAAATATATTGAAGGACTTTATAAGTTTAACATCATACAAATGTGAATGATTAATTATTAATGATCAAACCAAACCAAATGGAATATGAAATACTATTCATATTAGGTGGCATCATACATTAATAAATCTGACTTAAAAATACAATCTGTTTACCTTGATCAGGAGAGGAAGATATTTAGTCTCTGAAGTGATGCAGTATTTTCCTCAGAACTTAGTGGGTGGGTAATTTATTATTATCTACTTGTTTAATTGTTGGTGTAGCAGTTACAGAAAATACTTGATTCCAGTTTGAACTGATTTTATAGGGTAATTTCTCACCCTCATAAAATCCACATTATTTCAGTTTACCAAGTAAATACTGGCACATTCAGTAGATACTACTATTTTGGGTTCCAATTGGTACTCCTGATTGACTCTGGTGCTCCGGATCCAGATCCTTTGGTATGTACCAGGGGACAGCAAACCTCAATTATAAAGGTGGCTTTATCTTTATCTTAGAAATCATCTGCAGTTGCTCTGATTCAAAGCTTAAAAGAAGGTTTGAGGAGTGTACTCTGTCTTCCCAGCAGTGCAGAAACCAATAATCATCAAAACATTGTCACCATAACCATTGTCAGGTTTTTTTCAACCTTGCCCTTGCAGCTCAGCACAGCTCTCTGGCCAAAAGAGGTAAGCTGGGGAAAACAGAATCTACTCATTGTGATATTTTCAGCTTATTTATCTGCATTTAGAAAGTCTCAACCCTCCGGGCTCACCTGCCTGTCAGAGTCAAAAAGGCCTCATGTGTATGTGTGGGCCTGTATGTAAGAAGTAAGGCTTGAAGGCATCCTTGGCATCTGTCATGTGGAATGTGACACATGCAATGGCTTGTAATAGAGTCAGGGAATCATAGGATATGACCTGAGGTGGGAGGTCCAGTTTCTACCTTCATTTTACAATTGGGGAAACTGAAACCCAGACCAAAAAGTAATAACTAATTAGTTATGTAGGTCTTGCTTTATTATTACTGGTCATGGAGAGTGCATCTTAACAGTAGCCAAAGAAGGTATTGATCAAGTAGAGAAAGGACACTGTCATTCCCATAGCTTCAATCTTTTTTTTTTTTTCTTTTTTCTTTTGAGACAGAGTCTTGCTCCGTCACCCAGGCTGGAGTACAGCAGTGCGATCTTGGCTCACCACAACCTCCGCCTCCCGGGTTCATGCCGTTCTCCTGCCTCAGCCTCCCGAGTAGCTGGCACTACAGGTGCCCGCCACCACGCCTGGCTAATTTTTTTTTTTTTTTGTATTTTTAGTAGAGATGGGGTTTCACCGTGTTAACCAGGATGTTCTCAATCTCCTGACCTCGTGATCGCCTGCCTCGACCTCCCAAAGTGCTGGATTACAGGCGTGAGCCACTGTGCCCGGCCCATAGCTTCAATCTTTATCTTTCTCCAGTGGAAGGGGCTTAGCCTAACTGAAAGCAGTTGATGTAATGTAGGGCGTGGGAGGGACTAGTGATAGGGGTATGTGTGTGTGTGTGTGTGTGTGTGTGTGTGTGTGTGTGTACAACTTTGTTTTCAGTTACCTGCTTCTCTTTGGCCTCTAAATTCTACATGTTTTCCCCTTCTCCTGTCAGAATCATTTAGTAAATATGTGCCTTTTTGAGTTTGTAAGTGGAGGCTGAGTTAAAGAGTATCCTTAGTTTAGGAATGTCGTGTGCTTATTTGGCTAGGTGTGTG
Organism: Papio anubis; assembly: GCF_008728515.1. NCBI lineage: Eukaryota > Metazoa > Chordata > Mammalia > Primates > Cercopithecidae > Papio > Papio anubis. Next base: position 77,655,740 of record NC_044996.1, on the reverse strand, counting down.
TGATTGTGTGGGGGGGAATGTGCTGGATTCAGAATAGTAATAGTTCCTCAAAACTGGAGCTTTTTAATGAGGGAGAATGCTCTACCTTTTTTCTTGCAGAGCCCAGCTTTATTAACTGGATGTGACATGCTGTGTGCTAGTCTGTGCCAGAAAGTATCTTTATAACTAATTGATCTGCCTCTTCTTCCTTTCTCTTTAGATATTCCCTTCCATGTATGATAAAAACCAATCTTGGTGTGTTTATCTCTTTTTTAAGCATTTTATCAAGGGATTTTTCTGGCTCTTAAAAAGACAACTTCTATACCCACCCTCCACACTACACTGTACAACCAACCCAACATTCTCTGCGTAGACAGACAATCTTCTTTTCTGTGTGATATAAATCTATGAAAACTCCCACATGTTATAGTACAACTGGACTTGCTGATTCCAAACTCTGAGCAGAAAGACCCTCTAGGAAGCCATTGCCAATGATAAGATTGATTGCTACACTGGCAGATGTCTGCCCATTTCCCTCGCTCGGTGGAAAATCTGGCCCACCATGACAAAAAATATAGCTCATCCCAGGGCCTTGAAACCCACCGAATGAGATTTTAGTGTTGGGGATAAAAGCAAAGCTGTAGACTAACTCATTCATTTGCTTTAGTGTTCTCTATAATATATAAAACATATATTTCATAAACACCAAATTTCATGAAAGGAGATTTATTTCATAAGTTTTGTCTATTACCTTGTCTAAGCACAGTGTCTTCCTCCACCATTCCCAGGACATATGGCTTAGTCGGACAGACTACGCACATGAATGCAGAGTGTTGAGTGACAAAGCCAGCCCTTTAGGCATTTGGAGTACGGCAAGGCTATGTTGGCAAGGTCAGGTCAGAGAAGGCTATAAACTTTGCCTTTCGTCTTTACCCTAATAATGCTGCTAAACAAACCCAACCAGAATCTTTCTCAAATCCATGTGTACAGTTTTTATTTGTCAGAGACTAAGCAGAATGTCTGGGGGAAGGCATGCATAATAGAACTAATCATTCTTTAAAGTGTAATTTTCCTTGCCTATGCATTCTTGTAGAGTGTCAGTAGAGCCCTGGACACCCTAAGATAGAAGTGAACTATGCAATTGGGAATAAGTGGAGATAACTTGAATAAATTTTCTATTTTTTTTTAAGTTTTACATCCTCCTTTTTTTTATATGGACTTTAGATATACAGTTAATGTCTGTCAGAGCTAAAAAGATACCTCTGATACCATTTTATCTACCCCTTAACCACAAAAATATTATATAGGGAGCAGTTTAGTATAGTAGAAAGAGCATGGGATTTGGAAAGAAGAACTGAATTCTACTTCCAGTTCAAGCCATTTGATCTCTCTGAAGCTCAGTTTCTTTATATGTAAAATGGAGGTGCTAATCTTCATAATGACATTGTAAAGCAGTGAACTGGTGGCCCCCAATACCATCCTCAGGTTCACTGATTTGCTAGGACTCACAGGACTCAGAAATTGTTACAATCAGGCTACAATTTATTATATCAAAAGGATAGAAAGCAGGATCAATAATGGGAAAAGGTACATCAGTCAGAGACTGGAGGATACCAGGTGCAAGGTTCCAAGAGTCTTCTCCCAATAGAGTCACATAGGTTGTGCTTAATCCTCCAACAACGAAGTTCAGAAACATATGCAAAGTGTTTTCTGCCAGGAAGCTTACTTGAGCCTGAAACTCCAGGATTTTTATTGGGGTAACTAGTGACTGAAACTTCATATCCCTTGGAAAGAAAGCATGCATTCACCATAAATCATATTTTTTGCACAAGATACCTAGACAGGCTGTTACAGCATGATTGACAGGGCATACACAATGCCCTTATCAGTTACTAGAATAGAGAACATTCTAAGACCTCAGTTCCCGGGAGCTGGCCAAGGACCAGTCACACAAGTGGGCCCTTCTAAAAATGTATACGATTTGAGCAACTCAAGACTGCTGGGTTAACTCTTTCTTTCACAGATAGGTATTAAATTATTGTATGTGTGTATATATATAAAAATTGCATATACATACAGTATAAAGCAGTACATCAAATGTGAGGGATTATTATACATATGAGTAAAGAGAGCTAGAGCTATTCTGGGGTGTGATTAAGTGCAGTAAGAATGGAAATATCTAAGACAACTCTCCAGGGCAATGAATGGGGAAGCTGTAAACAATCCCACTAGGATTTTATTTTTCTCTATGATTTAGAGATAATTTCGTCACCACTACCATTCTGTCCCTCGTCAGTTTCACATTGTACTTTCTTATAGCTATATATTTCTTGGGGTTTTTGCATAAGCCAAATTGTTTCACTACCCACAGTGGAGTTTTGGCAAGGATGTGATCCTCTCAAGGAAAGTGCAGAATTGAGCCTTTGGAGAAGGCATAGACAGGTGCTTCCTAGAAAACCCTGAGCAAGTCCCAGTGAAAGACTATGGTTAATTATACTGTAATTGTGGTAACTAATACCAACAGTGAATTTTAGTCAGAATTGAATTTAAGTGAATGTATGTGAACCTAAATACTATTGAAATATAATTTTGAGCTAAATACTGCACTAGATGCCCGGCCCAGCCTGATCATTTTATAAAAATTTGCCCTCTAAGAATGAAGGAAATGACTATAGAAAGGAAGCTCAGGCATTGTATGCTAGGATGTGGAGGGGAACATCCTGAGGAGGTACACATACTTATACCTAAAACTGCTGAAAGCATTTGCCAAGGGTAGCCTGTACTCTCTGAACTCAGGTGGTAATGGCACCAAGTAGACTGGAGAACAACTTGAGAAAGTGGGCATATCTTACAGATGGACAACAAACCTGCTGATGGAATTTTGGTAATGGAGTATATGTTAATAGCATTTTACCTGCTGTAAGCCTCTTCGTCTGCTTTATACCCTCAGAGCTGCTGTAGCTCTCCCCCAACTCATGAATGGGGCTTAAGACAGCTGCCTTTATTCTGCATGTAAGCTAGTGCTGGCTCATTTGTCTTCCTGGTATGTTCTTCTACCCTTTATCTTGGAGACATATCAATGGTTCTCCTCAAATTGACCCTCTGTTGCCAGACTTTATTGAGCCCTATCTGGGACTTTTTCTAAGCCCTCTACTCCAGGTGGCCCTAAAAACTTCATGTACAATGTAATGTAGGCTCTTTAATGTGCTAGCAGAAAATGACAGAGATTAAATGGTGGCCGTGCCATCAAGGCAACTCATTGCTTCTTTTGAAATAAAGTATTTGGCAGGTTTTGCCTAGAATTGAGGGATTGAATCACTCCTTTCCCTACCTTATCTTTTTTTAAAACAGCTCCTACACTTCACCCCATTTAAAATACTAGCCCTTGCATTTATATCACATTCTATACTTTTCTAACACTTTCTTATTTATTATTTTATTCTTACATATTTTCATTCATGCTCCAAGGCCAAGCTCAGGCGCTGTTTTCTACAGAGAGATTAATTTTAACTTCCTCTGACCTCTTAAGGAACTTTCCATGATACTCTCATGGTGTTTAACCATTTTTCCTATTTTTATTCTAATTATTTGTATACACATCTCATTTATTAGACTCTAAGATCCTCAATGGCAAGATCTAGATAGGATTCATCAACAACTTACATATAGCAGACAAGCAATGAATAATGAAGATGAAATAAAATAGAAAACAAATGCTTGAAGCTTAGATAACTTTGCCTGTCATTTACTCTGATTACTAGAAGACCTAGAACTTGAATCTTCTTCTAGTCCTGTACTGCTGTCTTAAATTCTCCACCACACTGCCTCCCTTACCCTGGCCAGATAGCATTTACTCTCCAGAAGGAAGGAAATTAGCTAAGTCTCTAATAATCAGGAAAGGCTTTAAGGAGAAGGTAGACCTTGACAAATGAGTATAATGTCACTAGGTGAAACGCAGAGGGAAGGGTATTCCAGAGTTAGCAGTGAAAGCACATAAAGAGGGTGGGAGGAAGAACATGGTCTGTAGAATAATGAGGCCAAGCCTAAGAACCAGGGCAGTGAGTAACCATACAGAAATGCTGGAATGTGATGTAGTAGGAAGTAAGGGCCCCATACAGAAGGCCTTATATGAGGGAAGGGTCTGTAGTAGGGAGGACTTAGGGCTTTCTGGTCTGCTGGCTCTTTTGGAAGTTTGAAATCATGGCAGGGACCTAAGACCCTGAACCTCCTGCCTCTTGATTTGGTCAACTCTGAATATGAAGTACATTTTATTAAGATAATCTAACTTGCTCACTAGCATTTAATGTTAGTTGCCAAATTTTCAAACCTGAGCTCAGGGGGAATTCTCTTGCAAGTTTGAAAGTGTTTCAGAACTCTCTTTCATGGTAATAAGGATTTTGCCTAGCTGAGAAGTTGCCAACTCCTAGAGGTCTCTCTGGCACTCTAAATCCGAGGAGTTTAAAGTAAATGTAGCTCCTGAGAGAGAGAGAGAGTATGAGTCCTTAAACCACCCTCCCCTCATCCTTTTAAATCTCTGGGTTTATCCTCTGGGAAACACTGTCATTCATCTACCATTTGGTTCAGGTCTCAGGTTCTTGTCTACCATGCAGCCCTTCAAATGTCTGTGTCATCTGGTTGGTTCCCTATATTGTGAGGACTTAACAAATTTTCAGTCAGTCATTCAGTCAGTCAGTTCCTGTCTTGCCCTCCAGAATATCAAGTATTGAAAAACCACTGACCTCCTCTAAACTAAGCTACACCATACCCTGGTAAGAGGGAAAATCTTAGTATAAATTTCACATACACCTAAGGCTTTCACATACACCTAAGACTTCCCTCTTGTTCTTTCTCCCTCTTCTCCTCCTTCACCTCTCCCTCCACTCTTCCTCTGATCTCTCTCTTTCAAACATTCTTCTTATGGTTTGGTGTTCCATACCAACTGTACATTTGGCAATAGACAAAAATAAAAAACTCCTGCCCTCATTGATTTATGCCACTAACCTGATTCAGTTCTCTCTAAAGGAGATCGTAGCAACCTCTCTCAATGTTCATTTCCAACCAGCATTCTCTTACTATTTCTCAGGAGAGCAGTGAAACTTTATCAAAGTCTACTTTGTAACGATGCCAAAAGCTGGCCTCTGAAAGCTAAAAGGAGAAGAGCTAGAATGTGGTAAGTGGGAGCTGGGCCCTAGCAACAGGACTGTGGGAGGCAGTGTGGAATAATGGAAGGACCATAGGTCTGAAGACCTCATTTTGGACTTAACAGTTGCCCAAACTTTACCTATATTCTCACACATTTATGTACCTTTAGGGTAAGGATAATCACTCATATTTGTCTCATCTGATAGTACCTATCACACAGCTCATGTTCAGGTGAGTCCCCAGGGCCCCCACTGTGCTGTACTCTCCTTTCCCTGCCCAACTTCTCTACACCTTGGATTCAAGTCTTGTTTCTACCACTTCCTAGCCTTGAGGCTTTGGTAGGTTTCTTAACTCCTCTGACTGAGTTTGTTTCATCTTCCCTAAAAGAGATAATACATGCTTCATAGCTTTGTTGTACAGATCAAATAAAATAACAGATATGAAATATTTTATAGCCTATAAGGTGCTGTGAAAATGTTGAGATGGGGCCAGGCGCAGTGGCTCATGCCTGTAATCACAGCACTTTGGGAGGCCAAGGCGGGCCGATCGCCTGAGCTCAGGAGTTAGAGACTAGTCTGGGCAACATAGCGAAACCCCATCTCCACAAAAATAACAAAAAATAAATAAAATTAGCCAGGCATAGTGGCACACGCCTGTAGTCCCAGGGGGGACTGAGGCAGAAAGATTGCTTGAGCCCAGGAGGTAAAGCCCAGTGAGCCATGTTCATGCCACTGCACTCCAGCCTGGGTGACAGAGCCAGACCCCATCTCTAAGAAAAAAAAAAACAACAACAACAGTAAGGTGGTTTTATCAGATTAGTCAAGAAATGTCAAAAGGCACACAATTTTTATTACATCCATGAACCATGCCTCCCACTAGATCATGTGGTATATATAGTTCCAGGCCTATTTAAAGACCCACGTTTGCTTAGGTTCAGGTCATCTGAACACTGATTAAAGTTAACATTAGGAAAGATAAAAACCTAACCTTTATCTGTGTTTGATACAAAGACCACTAGCAATTACATCACTTGAATGTAGTTAGATTTTATTTTCCTTTGGTATTTTGGTGACGTTCCCAAATGAATGCCCAGGAATAATTACAGCAGACTGGCTTTGGCAGAGGAAGTATAAAAGGCAATTAGTAAAATGTAACAAACTTAAATGATAACTGAATCTACATCCCCCCCAGCCATTTCCAAGTATAAGCTATATAAATCTGTGTCCCATATTCACCAAAGGAAATATTTTTGAGGGAATCCAGCAGCAAGGATCTAGTGATCACTTATGGTAGCCCAGCTATGTGCTCAGGGGCAGGATATGGTGGTAAATATAAAATCCTAAAAGCCTGCTTTCCAGGAGCTCATATTCTGGTTGGGTCTACAAAACAGAAAAATTAAGTTTTTTGTTAGAAGAAATGAAACAATCTAAGACAAAATAGCATCAGGCGTCAAATAGTGTGGAACAAAAGGCATTCCAGAAAAGTGGAGATCAACACGGGCTGGGCCTTGAAGGGTCAGCTTAAGAAAGACAGAGGAAGAAGGCAGGGAGATCTTGCCTATGTTGGGAAAGTAAGGGCAGGAGCCTCTGAGTTAGAAAGAACATGTCAGGTGTTGTGCATGGTGCCACATAAGACTGCTGAGATATGATAGAGCCAGATTATAGATGTCCCTGAAGGCCTGGCAAAGGAGACTGGATTGTATATGGTAAGCAGTGGTGACTCATTTTGAGTTCTTGAACCAGGAGACTGCTGAGAAACTAGTGTGTTAAAAAGCAGCATGTAGGGGGGCGGAGCAAGATGGCCGAATAGGAACAGCTCCAGTCTCCAACTCCCAGCGCGAGTGACACAGAAGACCGGTGATTTCTGCATTTTAAACTGAGGTACTGGGTTCATCTCACTAGGGAGTGCTGGACAATCGGTGCTGGTCAGCTGCTGCAGCCCGACCAGCGAGAGCTGAAGCAGGGCGAGGCATCACCTCACCTGGGAAGTGCAAGGGGGAAGGGAATCCCCTTTCCTAGCCAGGGGAACTGAGACACACAACACCTGGAAAATCGGGTAACTCCCACCCCAATACTACGCTTTAAGCAAACAGGCACACCTGCAGATTATATCCCACACCTGGCTGGGAGGGTCCCACGCCCACAGAGCCTCCCTCATTGCTAGCTAGCACAGCAGTCTGCGATCTAACCGCAAGGCAGCACCGAGGCTGGGGGAGAGGCACCCGCCATTGCTGAGGCTTAAGTAGGTAAACAAAGCCGCTGGGAAGCTGGAACTGGGTGGAGCTCACAGCAGCTCAAGGAAACCTGCCTGTCTCTGTAGACTCCACCTCTGGGGACAGGGCACAGTGAAACAATGACGAAAGCAGCAGAAACCTCTGCAGACGCAAACGACTCTGTCTGACAGCTTTGAAGAGAGCAGTGGATCTCCCAACACAGAGGTTGAGATCTGAGAAGGGACAGACTGCCTGCTCAAGTGGGTCCCTGACCCCTGAGTAGCCTAACTGGAAGACATCTCCCACTAGGGGCAGTCTGACACCCCACACCTCACAGGGTGGAGTACCCCCTGAGAGGAAGCTTCCAAAGCAAGAATCAGACAGGTACACTCGCTGTTC